>NC_071272.1:13226018-13526018 GCF_023375685.1 Ictalurus furcatus
TGAATATAAACAAAAGTTAATATGCCACCAGATCATGGAAGCAAATAGCCATTAAATAAATAGGGAACTTGTCAATAGAAATCAAAACCAGAATGCAAAAAGTCAAGCTCATGATTAGTAAATAAGGTATTATATTCGAAAAATACATTATGACCGAATGTTTGTGGACACCTGACCATTACACCTGTATGTGGTTCTTCCCCAAACTGTTCCCGCACAGTTGCAAGAACACCCAAAAGGCCCAAACCTGTTCCAGTATGACCCTACCCCTGTAGCTTCATGATGGTTTGCCAAGTTTGGAGTGGAAGAACTCAAGTAGTTCGCGCAGAGTCCTGACCTCAACCCCACACTTTTAAGATGAACTGGAACGCAGACTGTGCACCAGGTCTCCTCGCCGAACGTCACTGCCTGATCTCACTAATGCTCTTGTGGCTGAATGGGCAAGTCCCCACACCCACGCTCCAAAATCTAGAGGAAAGCCTTCCCAGAAGAGTGGAGATTATTATAACAGCAATGAGGGACTAAATCTGGAATGGAATTTTTAAAAAGCACATACGAGTGTTCTTGCATATATGGTAGTATAGTATATCTTAATTTTAGTCCCGAGGCTTATTCTGAAAAAAAAAAAAAGGGGGAATTCAGATAATTGTATACCTTAAATGCAAATCGTGACTCCATGAATTCTTGCTCATAGATTTCATCATAAACTTCCCACAAAATATGTTGTAATTTCCATCTTGGTCTTGAGCAACTTTCAGGACATGAAAATTGTAATGAAGATGTATAGAAGATAATTGACCAACAATATCAATCCACTATTTTCTTCTGCACACTGAGCAGATTTTTTCCCTGTCTTTTTATACTAGGTGCTATGCAGAGTATGTCCAGCAGTACCAACAGTACCAGCAATACCATCAGTACCATCAGTATCAACAGTACCAGTACTACTATCCACCACCGCCGCCGCCCCCACCACCGCAGATGCCCACCATGCCCATGCCACCTACAGGGCCGATGGATGCCAATCACTTGGCGGCTCCTGGAACCGGCGCATCTCCAAGAGCGTATGAGCCACCTCCACCACACAAGGATCCCCACCTCCGCAATCCTGACTACTCCCACCACCACATGCCAGAGCCCACATACCGATAGAGTGTGTGTGTGTGCGCGCGTGTGAGTGAGAGAATGTGTGTGTGCGTGCACGAGAGAGAGAGTGCCTGTGTGTGTGTGTGCGCGTGCGTGTCTCTGTTGTGTGGTTGATGGTGCTGAATGTGTGTGGCAGTGTTGGTCCTTCTTTATAAGTGATAAGGAGAGGGCTGCATAAAATCTTTTCATTAGCTTTATGCACCAAACTTGTGTTATTGTTTGATTAGTCTATTAATTAGACATCTTATAAGTTTAAACAAATTTGTTGTGCCTAATCTGACACCAGCCTATTCCAGGAGCCTTGTGAATTTCTGATAAATAGCAGATAATACAGTTTTGAGCACAGAGCTTAACGTTTGGCTGACTGGTGGAGGAAAGGCTAATTATTTAGAGATGCCTCTCCCAAGATCTATGTGTTGTAGTTGTAAGTAAGTACATTTTCATTTTAAGAACCAACATTAACGTTTGCATGAAGGCAGTAGTGGGAATTTGAAATACAAAGGGGACCTGCGTGGATGATGGTTGCATGTGTGTGTGTGTGTGTCTTTTAATATGCCAGATTGTTGAGAGAAAACATTTCCACTTGCCACAGCGCCACACATTCACACATCAGGTCACCTTCTGTTCCAAATGGGTGGGATTTGGTTTTGGGCAGAGACGTGCTCCATCAATATCAGCTAAATAACACAGTAGAACTTGATGTATTTCAGCCCATTACACACAGCCTGAGGGCACAAAAGAGCATGACCTGCTCTCAGCATGAACCTCAACTCCGATTATAAAATTCATCTGTTGGAATAAGGCTAGCCTACAAAACGGACAGCTAGTGTTTGTTAGTCTATCTAGCATTCATCAGCCAAAAAAACAAGACTTTTGACTAGTGTATACTCATGCATAATATTTAGTTGTTTTCCTGTTATTTCCATATCTTCAGGACTATAAAGGAATCAACTGCCATTCCTAGCTTTCTATCCCTTATAATGTGTTCAGGCGGTTAGTGATGGTTAATCTCATGACTTTTGTTTTTTGTTTTTGTTTTTTGTTTTTTTTATTGTGAAAGACAGCAAAGCCCCTCCCCTTTCCTGCCCCTTGCGATTATTATTCATTCCTCTACATCTTGAGTCCCCACTTTTTTTCATCACAGTACATTTTAGACTGCTCATTTAGTTGGTATGATTTTGAGGCTGTAAGGTCTATTGCATTAGGCCTCCAGTTGATTTTGAGTTTGAGAATAAAATACAGTGAATATAAATATCTGATGTATTTTTGTTCAAAAGAAAATGTGATAAACCATTGGATAAAGGTTTCAGGCAGTTTGAATTAAACTCTGTTCAATTCAAAATTTAATTGGCTCCCCTCCTTTCAAATGAGGTTCCTAAAAAGCAGTGTATTTGATACTTTTTTTAAGTGATTGTTCTCATTTGATTCAAACCTGCCTATTTAACCTAACGACTAGAGGAAGGAGTCTACATGAGGTTTTCATAACATCTGACATGTAATGTTTTAATAAATGAGTTCAACTCTGCCAGTGCATTTTCTTTCAATTTCTGCATAAATTGCAATCAAGAGCTCACTGGTTATTACTGTAGGGTTTTGGGCTCAGATGTTATGGAGAGTGTTGTAGCATTCCTTCAGTGTGCTTTACAGACCTCAGTAAAATTATTGTAATGAAAAAAAAGGCAGAGAAAGCTCTCTTTATTTAATGATTTTATGTCCTCTTTCCTTTAGAATGCACCTCAGACTGTCTTCAGTCTTTCATTCCAACGCTGAGAGATGGTGGGGTACTCGCACAAACACAAACACACACATGCACAACATGGTCTCACTGACCTCTATTGGCCTGGATACAGCAAACCTTTTGTAACATAATAGGCAACAGATTGAAATGACCTGCAGTAATTCGATTAAGGATTACCATTTGTATTTTTCAGTGTATTATGTTAGGGGGTTGCTTTTGTTGTGTGTAATTAACACGTTTCTGAAAGACACCTGATAGAAAGCTTGCAGTGCCTCCTAAGTGTATCCAGGCCCTGATGTTTAAAAGACTCAAAAGGCAGATATTATATTGGAGTGGTCATTGTTTTCACTCATAACCTTTAGTGGAATGGTGATGGAAGGGTAGCTCTTTATAGTGCATCAGGCTTCCACACATTAACGCTAAATGTCTGTAAATTTTTGCTAGAAATAGTGCATGACTGGTTACTCGTACTGTTCTTCCAGCCACATTTTCCCTTTTCGCTAACTACAGCTAAAATGGCTCCCGGGCCTCAGGACGCCAAGTTGCACATGACGGGGGAAGAGAATTAGAGTCCCACAGTGGCATGGATGCACTCCCCAGAAAGGTAAAGCCCTCTGGCCCCAATCACGCTTGCACCTTGACCATACACCACTTCCCCTAAATCATCTGCTCCAACTCAGCTCAGATCCATCTTCTGGCTGAAGAACTGGAACAAAAAAAAAAATGATGGGGCTGTAACAGTGCCACAGCTTAGGGTTAAATAAAATGGCAGTTTTTTACAAGCAGAGAAACCAAGTCATTTAGCTCAGGCACACAAAGTACCCCACATGATCTTGGTTTGGTTGTCTGCAAATGTTCCTTTTTTTTTTTTTTTTTTTTTTAAACATACATTTTTACATGGTTAAAGCCCCAGTGGCACATCCATTCAGAAGTTACCATAACCGTTGTATTGTTTTGAGTCCAGAATTTATGACAGTGTCTTACAAGACACCTGCTCACAGAAATCCTTTATAAAGAACATGGCAACATGTCAGATCAGGGTAAATTGAATTGTTGGCTTGTTCTGTGGCATTTCGTGTTTCTTTTAAGCATTTTCAGTAAGACGAGACGAGATGCGTGCACACGCTCACAACTGAGGTTCCTTGGCTGTGCTTTGAACTGTTAAGAAGACAGCACAGCTTTAAGTGGGGCGCAGTGCAATCCAAAAGGAAAGAGGTGGGGCTGTCGCCTGGTAGGTGAGTAACCAGTGCGCCACTGTCCCACTCAAATCTATCCCTGCCCTCAAACCCAAACACTTCACATGCCCCATCACGCCACCCTTTAAATATTCTGTACATCTCCAACTTCAAGCACATGCCTCAGGGAACGAGTTCACCTACAGAAAGTAGTCAGGACCAGAGTTGCGTATGAAGACTGATGCAGAAATTTAAATGACTTAAAAACATTTGTTTAAAAACCTTTTGAAAAGGATTCGGTTGGGTACCTGGAGTTCTGACTGGACCAGAGTTTAGACCTTGTAACTCGTCGTTAAATAGTCGCGTCCAACCTCTCTTGATTTTACAGATTAACAGTACATGAGTGAAGCTTGATGTCAGTTTTGATAGTTAAAATTTGTGTTTCCTCATTGTCCATGATGTATTTGCAGCTTCTACTTCGTATTTCTTTCACTGATGACGTGTGTGTATATATGCTGTGATTTGAACAACATGAGTGTGGTTTGCACACGTAAAGCATTGCTTATGATTAATTTAGGTCACAAAATAATTATTCAGGGAATATGCTTTAGTTGAGCTAAATGCTACCACTTTTACTGAGATTGGTTTTATTCTTTTGCTACTGTCCCAGCAAAAAAAAATAGTCAAGTCTTTGTAGTCCTTCTCTAATCTTGTAAAACTAAATTAAATGCATTTATAAAAACGACATTGGTGTGTGTTTTTCATTTGTCGAGAGGTCATAACCATTAGTGCATTGTACACTATTTCCAGAGGATATTTTTGACAAAGGTCTGCTGTACAAGCAGAGTGTAAAGAAAGAGGCTTGCGAACAGTGTCCATTCTGCTGGGAAAGCTGGTCTGATGTCTACTACCTAAAATAAGGAACACACCTTGATCAGAATCTTTGAAACATATCAAGTAGCTTTTCATGACAATTTATAAGGAATGGAAGAAAACCATAAGGAAATATAAGTTTTAGTCCAAATAATTTAGATAAAAATGTACACACACTGTTCACATTATTAGGAACACTGGTACACCTGCACATCATGCAGTAAACTCTCCCAGGACATCAGCCGTTTCTGAAATACTCAAACCAGTCCATCTGGTACCAGTATCCATGCCACAATCAGGGTCACAGAGATCGCACTTTTTCTTCATTCTGATGTTTGATGTGAACATTAACTGAAGCTCTTTACCTGTATCTGCATGATTTTATGCATTGCGCTGCTGCCCTATGATTGGCTGATTAGATAATGGCATGAATGTGCAGGTGTTCTGAATAAAGTGGATGGTGAGTGTATATAGTTATTTATGTAAAAATAACCAATGCTGTATATTTCTAAATATATATTCTAAAATTTAGCAGTTTATCCAATGTAGTTTAACTTTTTTTTTTTTTTAACACGCACAACAAAAACTTAGACCCAATTAATTTTTTTCCATTGTGGCACAGGTGAAGCAAAGCATTCTTCCCAGGTTTCGTGCTAATCAAATTAAAAATGCTCAAAGTCATTGTTTAAGTTTTGATTTTCAGTAAGTTTAGTTGTAAAGTTAAGCACAGTAATAAATACATGCCTACCCTAAATCACTATTTATGCTTGTCATGGTTGCATCCTATCATGAATAGTAATCAGGCACGTTTGGAAGTGAATAGTGATTACATTTTGGACTGAATCTGTATTCGAGACCAGTTTTGGGTAGTTACTCAAAAAAAGTAATCCACTACAGATTACTAATTACTACTTTAAAATTATAATCTGATTACATTACTGATTTCTGTATGGAAAAAGTAATCAGATGATTAATTACTTTACTTTCACGTTACTTACAAAGCCTATCAAACCTACAAAAATACACTACAAAGTGAAACTCTGTTCTTTCAATAATTTTAGCACACGTCAATGTATGATATGATCAGAAAAAGTTGGATTTATCATAAAACGTGCCTCGGGTGTTGTCACTGTTTGTAGGACTACCAGACTGATAAAATATAAAACTTCTCTAAGCTAGACTGGTTTGGTGTTGCTAGTCAAGGGGAGGCACAACTAAGCCATCATTGTATAGTTTAGCTACTGCAGAGCCATGCAAAGTACATTATCTTTCTTTATGCTCTGCTCATATCATGTTCACATAAACTGGACCTCAGACATTTACACACCTTGTTTTCCTTCTCAGCATCAGAGAATGTTAGTGTTTCAGTTTCAACCCCTTTACTGATTTAAAAAAAAAAAACTACATATATCCATTTATCCTCACACTGACTGAGCGAACATTTGGCAGAATTGAGAGCTTTCAGCCAAGACATGAGTGTTTCCACATATTTTTCCTGTAAACCCTGTCTGATTGGTCTTGCCTCCGTTCACTGTAGATATAAAATGCAGGCGGTCTTCTTTTACTGACGTTCAGTTACGTAGTGACAAACTGCTCCAAGTGGAGAACTATTCGGGGCTAAAGAAAAAATCTTCTGGGGAAAATGTGATTTATTTGAAAAATTTACTTAATATTGTTTTCTTAACAATATATTTGTAACACAAGTAACGTAATTTTATTACATAAATTTAAAATGTAATGCATTGCATTACTGTGTAATCAAAAAAGTCATTAGATTACAGTAACACATTACACCCAAACTGCAATACAATTATTTAACTTTATTTACTTGCCAGCCAAACAGAAACAACTGTTTTCCATAGCCATGTTATAAATACATTTGAACATGTTTCTGTTAGGAATGCACTGGAGTGCAGAGTATAAACAGAGCTGTCTGAGATCATGGAGTGGGTCAGAGCACAAATGGCCAGTGCAGTATTGGTCATTTCTCATAAAAAGACAGGTGACAGCTATGCTGATGGTCTCCTTAAGATTCTTGTACAAAACAATATTTGTTTATTATTTAACTATTACACTGGAGTGATCTAAGGTTATAATGTGCACATAGACTCTGCTGGAGTGAAGACAAAGAAACTGAAAGAAACTTTAGAGTTAGAAGGAGATCTAACATGCTTCTGGACAACAGCAACACCATGAATGCATGACCCGACAGACACGACACCAAAATACAACAATTTTATTAGAAAAACATGAAAAACCATCAAACTGACCCACATGAAGTATAAATCATTAAAAGCATAAAACAGCATTGCTGCTTTGAAAAGAAATGCAATAAAGTTATACAGTGCAACATTAATTCAAAACATTTACATTTTTTTGTAAAAAAAAAAAAAAAAACCCATAAAAATGCAGTTGTCAATATAAAATAAACCCATAACAAATAAAAAAAAAATCACAAAGTTAATTTAATTGTTACACCAGCATATATTATCTGATTAATCTTGACCAACATCATGATGATACACCTGGGAGAAGTATAATCAATTTGAAGAAATTATCACGGTCCTTAGGTGCCTTGAAGTGCTAGCTACCCACACTAATTAATAAATAGTCACTGTTCTAACAATGACAAAATGTCATCAAAATCTAATCAAACCACAGCAACATGTACTTCTATACTTTACTAAGGAATAACACGAAAGTAGAACAGCTGGTTGAATAGCAGTAACATGACCAGTGAACGATCGCTGAAAACTATAGCAGTATTTTCAAGACAAATGAGTTCACTCCTCCAAGTGACAGTCCCAAAGCCAGGAAAAAGGTCATCAAAGCCCCAGCAGTCTCTGCATCCTTAGGCCTGACTAACCTAGTGAGCAATAAATGAATGAGCATTATACTACTAATGAATGTACACTATGTATGAAACATTGTACACAATGTTTCTGCGTAAAACTCAATCCATAAAAGATGCACTATGATGACCAAAAGTTTGTGGACACCTGACCATCATACCCATATGTGTTTGTTTTTTAAACATCCCATTCCAGATTTAGTTCTCTCATTTCTGTTATAATAACCTCCACTCTTCTGGGAAGGCTTTCCTCTAGATTTTGGAGCATGGTTATGGGGATGTGTCCATTCAGCCACAAGATTGTTAGAGAGGTCAGGCACTGATGTAGAGCGAGGAGGCCTGGGTGCAGTCAGTGTTCCAGTTCATCGCAAAGGTGTTCATTGGGGTTGAGGTCAGGGCTCTGTGCAGGACACTCAAGTTCTTCCACTCTGACCTTGGCAAACCATGTCCTCATGGATTTCACTTTGTGCACAATAGCATTGTCATAGTGGAACAGATCTATACCTCTTAGTTTTAGTGCAGGCAAATCTTAACACTAAAACATACAAAGACATCCTTTACAAGTGTGTGCTTCCAACTTTATGGCAACAGTTTGATGAAGAACCACATATGGATATGATCGTCAGATGTCCACAAATATTTGAGCATATAGTGTAAATTATAGAATATATTTCATTTTAGACAACAATAACAAAGTTCTTTTAAACTCTGGTGTGCCATGGCAACCTATTCAATTATGGATTCTAACAAATTAGGCTTTAAGAGAGTACTGTGATGTGTAGTATTACTTACTGTGGTGCATAGGACATGGAGAGACAGGCAAAATATCCATTTGTCATGGCAAACAATGACATGATGGTTATGTAGGCAAATTCATGTTTGAAAAGACTTGATAGATAGGTGCGGGTTTTAATGTTGCACAGCATGAGTGCAGGAATGAAGATCACACGAGCTGCCACAAGGATGGGGAACAGACAGCTGTCCTTTCTGGGCTATGACAACAGATAGCAAGTATTACTGTCTAACAACAGGAAATAAATGGTTAAGTGTACACAAACTAACATTATACCACTGTGATGTTAATCTGATTGGAATAGCAGCAATTCAGACTAATTCAAATCACAGGTTTACTCTATTCAGTCCAATTTTATTGTCACACCATATCAAGGGTTGTACAGTATAATGAAACACTATCAGACTACTACTCTGGTGCAACAGTGAATACAAGATATGTGCAATTATTATTAGTGTTAATATATTACCAATATCCTATAACAATATATAAAACACTGTCTTGTTCCTTACTTATCTAATAGCAGTAACTCTTGATGATTGGACTTTTCACATTTCACCGCTCATTAGTTCTACTGATTGTTGGGGAATCCCTCGTATTAAACAGCAATGACGTCATGACATAATAATCAAAGATGTTTGCTCCAGTTTGAGACAGATGACCTCCTTTACTACTCTCTTAAACTAGTTGTCTCTGACATGAGTGGTGAATATTGAAATATAATTGTATGCAAAATGTATGCATAGCCTTAAAGGCCCAGATGTTTTTGTCAGAAAAAAATATATCCCGAAACCTTACCCACTGAAAAATGGAGGTGGCACTTCGGCCAATCCAATCCATCACATTGAAGACCATGAAACAACAGAGGGGTGTAAAAATGTCGGCTGAGGGAGAGAAACGAAAAGAGAAATCAAATTCACGCTTTATTCTGGTTTCTTCTTTAGTAGCTGGAAAAGAATGTGTTTTAATGTTGACCTACCCAATGTTCCTGTAAACAGGCCGTTTGGCTTTACCAACCCCGTGATTGCTGGAAAAACAGACAATGTGACACTGAAAACACAGGTCACACACAGGGCCATCACCCAAATCTAAAAAGAAAAAAAATGATTGATGATTATGAATATTGTCTATATGGAATATTACAAATACAAAATGTGAATGTGTGGTAGCCTGGAAAAACCCTTTACAACAGGGATGTGGGAATAAAATAGCCATTTATTTACCTGACAGTTACCTAATCATTTGTATGATTAATGGATTTGTTGTGTGTAAGTGGACTTTGGTGTGTGTGTATCGATATGGAAGGGTGCTGAGCAGGATGTGGACTGCTTAAATTATGGCTCATAACGGTCAGATTGGAGTCTATTAGAACACCAAGATTTTGGACATGGTCTTTGGTTTTTAGCCTCCCTGGATTCGAAATCTGCACTAATTCTGAGGTCCTCTTTGCTGCCAAATACCATAACCTCTGTTTTGTCCTTATTTACTTGAAGGACATTTTGACACATTCTATTTATCTGCTCCATACACTAGTCCATACAGGATTTTGTGAAATTTTTTTGGTTTTTTTTTCGACCATAAATGCTCGATTTTGCTGCAGCTTTATTAATTCTTTTGTGCTTTTTTCAGAAAACTACTCGAATTGGCAAAATTTCAATTGCACAAAATTGTTTTACACGGTCTTTTGCAGTGATGTTTGTTGGTAAATGACACCTAGCTGTACTCATGTTCAAAACATGTGAATCCAAGTGGGATTTGACTGAATGCGTGTTGTGATGACATCACATGATGTGCCTTGGCCCAAATCTCAAAAAAGCTGTGGTAATTTTGAAAAAAATTGCAAGCTCCTCTGAATATTGCGGCGTTTCCTTGATTTTGGGTTAATTTCTGTGATCGCGAAATCCTGGAAGGACTGGTATACAGACACAGATATTGGTTTGTGATCATTTGGTGAGAGTGCTTGGTGGGTAAACACTGTTCTTCTCTATGACTTGATCTAATTGGAGCATATAGAGATTGAATAAAATGGGTCCAAAAATTTATTCCTGTTCGATTCCACGTCACTGTGATCTTATCAGATTCATGACTGCCAATGGTAACAAAATAATACTCAAAAATAGCCAATAAAATAATAATCAAACCACCCATCTGGTACCAACATCCTGTCACAAAGTCACAAAGATCTGTCTCATCTGTGCAGTGTGTAAGAGTGTTTCTATGTTTTGATGATGGTGTGATGGCACAGGAGTATCATCACAGCCAGTATTTGATTACAAAATGAGTTGATTAGGCTTTTGTCCATTTCGCTATGACACATAGCTCCAACAACTTGATCAAAGTGTGACATTAACTGTGTGGAAATTACACTTGACTAGCTAGGTATTAGACATCTTTAGGCAGACTGTTGTTACCACCGTGTTTGTTAAACTGGCTCTTTACCTAAAATCTTTGCAGAAAGCATAGGCAAGATTATAAAGGATTTCTTAAAAGAGACGTGTCAAAGTGTATTATCAGCAGAAAATCAAAGTTTCCAACAGGTTTTCCCAGACCACCACTTGTGTATCATTATAAAACATTGTTGTTGTTTTTTTTAAATGTACCTTTTTAAACACTGCCAACACTGGCAACTTTTCTTCTTGCTTCTCTACTCCAGCCACAGTCTTGAAGGCTTCAGCATCAGGGTGAGTTAACATACTTTGACCATTGCATTCTGGAGTGTAGTCAAAATCAGTGGGCTTCACTTTGACCAAGGCCACATTCTCTGCAGCAAAAGACAAAAACCTTTAAAACATGAAAGTTACTCAAGTCTCAAAATTTACTAAAAGTAACTTTTATTAAAAATTCAATGTCTGAGACCAACCCTTTTGTTTGAGATCCAAATCTGGCTTAGTCTCTTTGTTTCTAATTCCAGCTTCTAAATATAGTCCAGCAAATTTCTGAAAAAAAGTTCATAAATAAAATACATGCATAGCATAGTAACTAAGTTTAGAATCAATCATTTGCTGACATCTAGTATGATGTAATAATAATATTCTTTCAAATATTATGGATGGGACTAAGGTGTCTGTCTGTACTGTAAAACATAGCACTTATTAAGATAAACATGATTGGATTACATCTTACAACATAGGTTCTCAAGTGCTTTGGATCCAGCCCTATAACTGTAAAATTAAATTTTAACAGAACTCCTCTAAATATAATCCAACAACTCATATTAGTCTGAACTGAATGTTCACTTGTTGCCTAATATAAATAACATTATTCACGTCATATATCTATATGTATATATATTCCCAGCACAACATTGCCCAGAGCATCTCCCTGCCTCTGCCAGCTTGCCTTCTTCCCATAGTGCATCCTGGTGTCATCTCTTACCCAAGTAAGCAACACACACGCACCTGGCCGTCCATATGGTGTAAAAGAAAACATGATTCATCAGACCAGGCCGCCATCTTCCATTGCTCCATTGTCTAGTTCTGATGCTCACGTGCCCATTGTAGGTGCTTTCGGCGGTGGACGATGTCAGCATGGGCACTCTAACCAATTTGTGGCTACACAGCCCCATACGCAGCAAGCAGCGATGCACTGTGTGTTCTGACTCCTTTCTACCATAGCCAGCATTAACCTTTTTCAGCTATTTGTGCTACTGTATCTCTTCTGTGGGATCAGACCAGATGGTCTAGCTTTTATTCCTCACACGCATCAGTGAGCCTTTGGTGCCCATGCCCCTGTTGCTTGTTCACCAGTTGTCCTTTCTTGGACCACTTTTGTTAGGTACTAACCACTGCAAACCGGGACCACCCCACAAGACCTACCGTTTTGGAGATGCTCTGACCAAGTCATCTAGTGATCACATTTTGGCCCTTGTCTAATTCCTTATGCTTGTCCATTTTTCCTGCTTCCAACACATCACCTTTTTCTTGCTGCCTAATATATCCCACCCCTTGACAGCTGCCATTGTAACAAGATAATCAATGTTATTCACCCGTCAATTTTTTTTAATGTTAGTGGGGGATCGGTGTAGATCTCACACTATCCCTGGCTATGCTTCACAGACTTCTGGGATCCCCAGACCCAACTTTGACAACCACTGTCTTATAACACTGAGTGTTTTTATGAACTAAGAAAGCCATAATGAAGGAATGTACCAGGTGGGGCAGCACTGAGTAACAGCACAGTGTGAGGAGTGTCGCAGCACAGGGAGTGATGAAGTAGCCTAAAGCTGCACTCTCGTTGTCTGTTTTAGCTAGAGATACAAAGCAAACACGGTCAAAGGCAACTTTCATTAAGGATCCACAATAACACATTAATCGTTTAGAGTGGAAAATAAATTCATATTGTGCAATTGGAGCTCACTGATACTCACAGATCTTTGACATCAACATGGCAGCTGCAGAGAAGATGCCAGCCATGGCCTGGCCACTCATAAACCACGAGCTATATTTTGGGGGAAATTTCCCAACAAGACCAAACAGACTGCCCTGAAGCACCGCCCCGAACACTAAAAGCAGAGAAGTTTACAATGATCACAACTGATCAGACTGTGTCTGTTTATTTGCATTAAGCCATAATGTGGCCAGACATACTGTTGATGAACCAGATGGTTGACATTGTGATGGAGAAGAAAAGATCCTGTTCCATTTTGACTTTCACTAAAGTGGCTGTGAGGATAAACAGCAGTAAAATGAAGACCATACTGCCAGCTATCCTCATCCTTTCTGGAATACTACAAAGCAAAATAAAGAGACATCACATCACACACCCCCCAAAGCAGTCAGAGACATAGTTTGACTTTTTATTTTCATTTATCTCTAGTGTCCTTAAAACTGAATATAAACAAATCAATATGTACTTACTGCTGGTAGAGAAATGAGTTCAGGAATGTGAACAACAGCAAAGGTAGCTGGGAAAGCAGCACACACATGTTGTCGAACATGTACGGATCAGTCTTGTGAGATTCCGAAAAATTGCTCGACGTTGTTGTGTTGAGCCTTTCATTAAAATACTGTGAAAGAAAGCAAATGAGTGATATAGATTTCTGTGGGGAAAATGTTGTGCAGACCTAAAAAAATCATAATGCTTCTTACATCGAAGGCAGTGATGAAGAAATTCCATGGAAGAAGTGTTCCCATGCCCAGTATGAAAAAGATGATGGTCACAAAGCCTCTGTCAAAGAAAAAGCAACTTAGTTTGGTATTAGGGTAGGTAGTTTTACTTAGTAATAAATCTCTCGAATTCTAAAACCAAAACTTGGGTTGTGAGTATAAGCAAAAGACCCACCTGTTATCTGATGCACATACCATTTTTATCCCTCAGTTCTGCCTAAAGACAAAAAGACAAAGAGAGAAAAGGAAACTTCACTAATAAATAGAATGATATGAATGAGGTAATTAATTCAGAATTATGGACCTAGATGTTTATTAAATTCTCATTGCCCATATAAAATCTTATAGTAGGCTAAGGAAGGAGTAAAACACAATGGATCATAAGCTGTTATAGGAAAACTATCAACTACCCTGAAGTTGATTATTTTCAGTTTCATATTTTTATTTATTAAAGAACATGTCATTCTTTTTATCCTTTTTATTACAGTTATATTTTATAATGTCCAGTGCCGGCGAAACAAGTTGTTTCCTGTTATCGCTTATAACAGCTATAAACAGTTCCCTCCCCAGCCTTTTTTCTCTCTCTCTCTCTCTGGAAGTTAATAAGACAACTCAATATGTCATCATAAAGAACAAATTCCTCCACCCTGAATACATTCCATTTTTGGAAAACTTACTATAACAATGCACTGACAAAATAAAAAATAAAAAACGTGCTTTTAGACTATATAAAAATACAATCCCAATCCCACCTTCCCAAAGATATTCTCTTTCTATTATTTCTGTTTACACACCATTGCAGTATATTCAAACGAATGCCATTGTAGCCCATAAGATAAGATAAACAAATGAATAAATGAGTAATCCGATTTATGTCCATTGTAGTTCAGACGTTGAGCCATTTGTTACAGGTTAGATACTGTAGTTCAGCTCCTTGCCATTTGTATTAAGAACCACTGAAATGTTTACTTCAAATGTATTACCCGTCTTTTTCACTGTAGCATATAGACCAACTGCCTCTTCTAATACATACACTTTTACACTACTAAACCAGCATAAGCAATTCGCACATGCCTGACTACCATTTCTTTAAGACAATTCTATAAGAACCACATTGCTACGAGGAACTTTTAACACTTCTTCTACTTCCTCACTTCCTGGCACCACGTGTTAGTGATTCATGCACTGCCTGTTAATTTTGATAGACCAGCTGTGTTCTAAAAGAGAGCTTAAATATTTACCAATAATCAGACCAATTCTATGTTTTATTTAACTACATTGTGATGAAAATTCTGTGATGATTTGTAAATAGAGCAACTGTATTAACATTTCTGATAGATTACACTCTAAGATAAACCCTAACCTAACACAAAAAGCAATTCATTACCAAAACAAGCAGAAAAAAGATACACACCAAAATAAAGTAAATAAAATCACTACAAAAAAATTAAATGCCCCCCCCCCACAATTAATATTTTTTTAACCATTTCAACTGTCCAAGCAAGTTAAACTACAGTTTAAGTATTCAAATCGAAATATAGGTAAGAATGTGTATGATAAGAATAGTGTGTGTAGGTCATGCTGTCTAAAATAGTATCTTACCTTGGGTAAGAGATTCGGATGTCAGTTTGGTCAATTCAAGTTGCCTCTGTCTGGGTAAAACACGTGTGCTGAAACATGGCAAGGTTGTTTCAATTTAAGTACAAGACATGCGCATCAAGATGATGTGGCAATATGCCAATGGGGTCTATACATGTGCAAATTTGAGCTTAACTCAATGCATTACTTTCTTAAGCTAAATGTATTTTTGTACATAAGTCTGATAATAAATATATAAAAATCTTTTATTGGCCCAGGGAACCTATCCCAGGAACAATGTGTGCAAGGTGGAAGCACATCCTGAAAGCGACACCGGTCTATCACAGAAGACCATGCGTACCCACACACACTCATTTACACCTAGCAGCAATTTAGCATAGCCAATCGACCTGCTGGCATGTTTTTAGGAGGTATTCTAGTGGGTGTAACAATACATTTGATTCAATTCAATTAGATTTTCTGAATATTTTGAACAAACTTTGAATGAAGTAAAATGATGACTGATGATCATCATGATGAAATAAAATGATTTTATTTCTGAATCATATACAATGCAGAACAATGTGCATTTATGTCTGTATAAAACTAATTAAATCAAAAATACCTACAAACAGAGGTTTAATATTATAAACAAAATGTTCTACAGGTTCACCATATCTTAAAAATAAATGCATTCATAAATTCTCCCAAAATTTGACTGAATAAACATAGTCTCTGATCTGGGGAAGATGATCGATTGAAACATAGTGTGCTCCAAAGCAGCACCTATATGCTATATCATGGTCGTGTAACTGTATTACATGAAATGCATGTCAGTCACTGTCATCCAGAGCTATCAGTACCAGCATGCTCTCTCTATTTTTATTTTTTTGTAAAAAAATGGGTTGTGCAAATTGGGACCTCTGATGTTCAAACAGTGCAATTCATGGAGAACATGCAACCTCCACAGGGCCATGGTGGGAATCAAACCCCCGACCCTGGAGGCGTGAGGCGAACGTGCTAACCACTAAGCCACCATTACACCCTTAGTGCATTCTGAATATCTCATTTTGTCCCACTTTTTCTGAATTTTGATTGTATTATAGTTGAAATAAAAGTAACCCAGTCAAGTTATCGAAAGACATTATATAAAGCACAATCAGTAAGACAAAAACATAAGGCTACACGAAGAAATTATGAATCGGCAACATTATGTACAAATCTGTTACACAAACATTACCTTGGAGTCACTACTCATCTTTATAGCCAACATATATGGTATAACGACAAGCTTTCTTATAAGATACAGTATAGGGCCATGTATTGACTCCAATGGCCTTCCATAAAGCAGAAACTTACTTCCTGTTTTTGTTCTTTCTGAACAACCTAAATGTAATCTTTTATATAATAATAATAATAATAATAATAATAATAATAAAAATACATAATAATAATAATACTACACAAACACACACACACCATATACGCACTAAACAGGCAATAACCTGTATGGAATATCCTATATATACATAACCATAATTTAATTTTATGCAGTTGCCTATAGGCAAATATGTTAATGTGTCAAAATTTGGTCAATAGGCACATAGACAGCTTATCTGGATATGAACGTACATTTAGTTCTACTTTTGAGTTTTTATTTTATTTTTAAAGAGTTGGAGGTTGTGCGTAAAAAACGCGCGTTTTACGTAAATTTTGCCGCCAAATAATTTTTTCTCAAAAGGAAACCCATTTTTTGAAAGTTTATTACGCTAATCTTGAACGCCAATGCAACACATACGACACTTAGTAATAAACTGTCCATGCGGTTATTTTGTTTCAACTTGTATTACTATTATTATGACGCACAAACATAATAATGTCACCTTAGGCTTCAAAAATCATAGAACAAGCAATTTAATTTTACTCATAAAATGCTATGAAGATAAACCGGGCTGTTATAAAGATTCCATTTGACATAATCTGCACTTTTACTTTAGCCTAGGTTAACATATATGATATGAATAATACTCACGTTTGAAAGGTGGACAGTGTGGAGTAATGAGACCTGCCACAGCCTCAGCCCGCGCTCTGTTTCAAAATATTGGCGCGTGCATACAGCCTGCAGAATGTGTCGCTCCGCCCATAACTGGTCTCATTGGTTAGTGGCAAGGAAATGCTTATGACTCATTTGTGATATTAAGCTGTTTGTTATTAAAAAAGATAAAAGTTTCATTCATAAGTACATTTCCAGGCAAGAATCCACTTACTGCTTTACTTGCCTGATTGTGACTTAGCCTTATATGTCATGTCATGTCACATGGGCATTAAGAACTGTAAATCTCAATGTCAATGAATATTGTCGATGTACAAATTCATATAGTTGTTTATCTCTGGCTGTTGTTTTTTTATTTATACAGGTGCATCTCAAAAAATTTGAATATCACGAAAAAGTTCATTTTTTTCCGTAATTTAATTTAAAAAGTGGAACTTTCATATATTCTAGATTCATTACACATAAAGTGAAGTATTTCAAGCGTTTTTTTGTTTTGTTTTGATTTAATCTTGATGATTACGGCTTACAGCTCATGGAAATCAAAAATCTACATTTCCACATTCTATTATACTTTTAATATTGTAATCTCTTATATCCATTCTCCTTAGCTGTTCCTTCATCTCTTGCCTTTCTTGTGAATATCTCTTGCATGACATAAAGATCTGTTTAACTGTCTCCTCCTCCTGATATTCATAGCATAAACATGTAGGATGTTTTCCTATGACATGTAGAGTTTTATTTAGCTTGCTTAGTCTACTTATTATAACTTGTTCTTTCCTTTTATTTCCCCACTCTCTTACCATACCTATTTTATTTTGAACCCTGTACAGATGTCTCCCTTTCTTTTCATGCTCCCACTGATGTTTTTCCATTATCTTTTTCAATACTAGATTCTTCCCTTCTGACTTTGATAACTTAATTTTGACGTCAACATGCCCCTTTTTTGTTGTGTCTTTTGCCAATCTGTCAGCTTTCTCATTTCCCTGTGTTCCCACATGTGCTGGGACCCACATGAATGTAATACTTCTCCCTATAGTCTGCATATTCTTGAGTTTGTAAACAAAATTTCATACAATATTTCTTGATGATTTTGAGTTATTCCATACTTAATACTCAGAAGGGCTGATGCAGAGTCACTACATATTAAAATGTTGTTGTCCCTGGTCTGTTCAATACATTCTTATGCTATTAATATAGCATAAAATTGAAGTGTATATACATTTAAGCTGTCAGATGTTCCCGAAACAGACTCCCGTTTCATATTTATGGACGAATACCGCAGATCCTGCTGCATTTGTTTGTACATCCTTTGACCCATCTGTAAATATTTGAATGCTGTCTTTGTATTTATAATGTTTGTATTTATAATATTCAATGGTTATATTTATACATCTTCTACTTCCTTTATTTTTTAAAAGCTCTAGATCAACTTTTTAGTTTTCCAGTAACCAAACTAGTTTATCAGACCACACCAGAACATCTAAACAAATTCTTTATCATACACTTCCATTTCCTTTGCTATTAAATCACCTGTCTATTTACTACTTTCTTTCTTTCTCTTCTCCTTCTCCCAACATTTCTGTAATACCTTTTTCATTGGATGGTTATCTGCATGTCCCCATAAACTGATCCAATAGTTGGTTGTTAATTGCCTTCGTCGTAACCACAACTTCATTTCATCTGCTTCAACCTGCAGTACACATACTGGGGAAGTTCTGATTGCCCCTAAGCATATTCTTAACCCTTGTGCATTAATTTAAAAAAAGTTACACATAGACATTTTTGTCTTCTATGGACCTATGTCCAAAACTGTCATAAAACTATTATATATGATTTGTTTTCCACTTTCATTGACGTCAATTTTTTTTTTACCAGCATCAGTTCTAATCATAATTACCACATCAGTTCTAATCATAATTACCAAACTTTCATTTATTTTCAGAATTGCTCCATTGTCTGCAAACAAGGACCTTCCCATATCTATTGGTAAGTTTAAGTAAATATCATTAATCATTATGGAGAATGAAGTGGACTAATTACACTCCCTTCTGGTGTTCCATTTTCTACATTATATTGCCTTGATATATTTAACCCTATCTTCACCTGTATATTCCTTCCATTTAAGAAATCCATGATCTAGTTGAACATACCCCCCCCCCCACTCCCATCAAGTGCAATTTTATTAGAAGTCCCTCTTTCTATAGTATATTGTATGCCTTCTCCACATCAAAGAACATTGCTATTACTGTTTCTTTATTTATTTGAGCTGTCCTGATTTCCTCTTCCAAGTTTATCACATTGTGTTTCTTCTAATTGACTTTCACTTATCATGTGTCCATTATTTTACATGTATGTAATGTTAATGCATCTTAACGTCTACTCGCATCTTTCCTAGGCTTACTTATTGGAATAATTACTGCTTCTTTCCAGCTTTTTGGCAATTTTCCCTCCTCCCATTCTCTATTATACGACATCAATAGTTTCTCCTGGGTTTCTGGACTTAAATTTTTTAACATACTGTAACATATTTTGTCTTTTCCCGGTGCAGTTTTCCCTGTATTATTCAATGCTCTTTGCAGTTCTGCCATACTAAAAGGGACATCTTGTTCTCCATCACCAATATTTTCCCTACATAACGCATCCTCATTCTCTACTTTTGTTCTTTCTCTACCTTCTATCTTCTAACTTCTTCTGATAAATTATTAGAGCTGTTTATCTTAACAAAGGCTTTTGCCATAATCTCTGCTTTTTCCTTATTTGTTACTGCAGTTTCATTTTCTTCAATTGTATCTGGATAGCTCCATTCTCTCCTATCACCCCCCCCCCCACCCCCCCCCCCCCCCCATATTTTTAATCATACCCCATATTTCTTCAATCTGAGTTGTTTCCAATTGACTCACAATATGTTTTCCAGAATGTTCTCTTTCTTTGTCTTATTGTCCTCCTTACTTCTGCCTGAGCTTGCTTATACTGAGCTTACTTATACTGAATGTGTTGAAAATTGTGTTCTTTTAACTATCCTAAATGCGTTATTCCTATTTTTACTACTTCCTTACATTTGTCATCCCACCATGATACTACTTTCTTTTTAATTCTTCCTTTACTCTTGGGAATTGACTCTGCTGCTGCCAATATTATACCTTGCTTTATTTTGTTGTCTAATGTTTCAATGTTCATTTCAACTTTAATTTGTTTTAAATAGCTACTACTTTCCTCCTGAAATTTTCCCCAGTCTGCTTTCCCAAGATTCCATTTCTTACTTATGTTCTCTGTATTCCATGCTAACTCTATATTTATTTTACACCACAGTGGATAATGATCACTGCCTATTGTTCCTTCTTGATACACTCACGAATCACATATTGCTGCAATGTTGTTTGTTACTAATATAAGATCCAGTACTGATTCTTTCCCTGTATTAATATCTATTATTGTGCATTCCCCATTATTTAAGCACACTAAATTCTTCTCATCTAACATTTCTTCTACTATTTGAATGTTATTGTCTATTCTATCTCTCCCCCACAATGTATTATGACCAATAAAATCCCCACACCACACTATGTTGCTACAATTTTGTCCCTCTATCTCATCAAATTTCCTTAACTCTAGTCTTTTACAAGGATTATAATAATTTACAATCACAAACTCTTTCTTTTCAACCAACATCTTTACTATCACACATTCTTGCTCATTTCCTACACTTAATACTTGGTACGGTATTCCTTTTTTTAATTTTATTTATTTATTTTTTAAAAAAAAAAATAAATGTAGCAAATCCTCCTCCCCAATCTCTTCTATCATATCTTACCACCACATAATCATACAAAACAAAATCCAATTGAGGTTTTAACCAAGTCTCTTGAATGCAAACAATCTCTGGTTTTCCTCCCCTACCAGCTACAAATTGTTTAAAATCTTGCCCAATAGCTATCAAACTTCTCGAATTCCACTGCAAGATTATCATTATTAGTACTATCACCCGACACATGATGTCTTCTGACTTGCATGCATCCTAAATTCTTCATTTACTTCCTCCCACTTCAATCCTATCATGCATAAATGGTGTTCCGGTGCTTTCACAATCACCTGAATCCTTTCTGTTTTTTATTTAATTTCATACATTGCATTTATTACTCATGCAGTGAAAGTAACCAGTTTCTTCTTCTCTATCCATGTGTTCCTATTATCTTTCTGTTAATTTATTTCCCATTTCCATTTATTTATTCTGTTTATTACCTATTCCCTCCTTATTCTGATTTTCCTGACCAGCCAACCTAACTGCTTCAGCATATGACACCTTTTCTTTTACCCTAATCTGCTGCACCTTCACTTCTACCTCACATCCCCAGTAAGCTACACTGTGATTTCCTCGACAATTACAACACTTTGGCTTTGTTCCCTCACCACACTGCCCATAATCATGTTCCCCTCCACATCTGGCACACCTTCTCTTGCCTTTGCACATTTTGTCTGTATGTCCAAACTCTTGCAGTTATAACATCTCATTGGTTTGATTACATACTCTCTTACATTATACCTTACAAATCAAAAATATACCTCCTTAGGTATCTCTTTTCCCTCAAATTCAATCAACACAGCTACTGTCTCCTTTTTCTCTATTCCTTTTGTCATTCTGTTTACACTTTATACTGTACCATTTTTCACTCTCAGGTTTTCCATTATTTCTCTACTATTAACATTTATGGGAACCCCATATATCACTCCTTTGCAACCATTAAACCTCATTTCCCCAACTTTTACGACCTTAACTTCTCCAACGTTTGTCATTTTTCCACCCTTCTCAATTTGATCTTCATTATTACGTCCAATTAGCAAATTTCCATCTCCTAGAATACTTGCATATTTCACTTCCCCTATCTGTCCTCTGATGATTTTTTAAAATTTAATCAGGTCTACTTTCTTAATTCCTCCCTCTCCTTCAAATCTAACAACTAGGCTATATAGACTTTCCTTCTTTTCCCCCTTTTCACTTCGCTCTTTTTTCTTTCTTTTTCCGACTTTTCCCTTTCTTTCCCTTCCCTACGCTTTCCCACTCACTTGCCCTTCTCTCATCTTCCTCACTAAAATCATGCGATCACTCTCACTATCCGTCTCTTTCCCTGCCATTTTCTTCTAGGTTTGCAAGGAACTTTGTGATATTATTGTTCCGGACCTATACAGGTCATCGGTTGATAATCCCACTCCAAGTTCCCCACAATACCCAAATAGTATTGGGGGTTCGAATTTTGCCTCGGCAATAATCACTTCCGGTGCAGCATCAAAGGTTGTGCTAGCCACTGAGACTCAAAGCGGAAGTGGCTGTGCATAGAGTCCAATGAGAACATGCTGAGGCGTCGACGTCATTACATTGCCACTAACCAATGAGATTGGTTATGGGCGGAGCGACACAAGTAGCCCCGCCAAAAGTGCATTCCCGCCCCGTTCTGCAGGCTGCAGCCAGGACCTTCTCAATCACTTTCTTTTTTTTCAGATTTCCTTTTCACCCTAAACGGTTCAGTAATTACAGTCTGCCGCCTGTAGATGGCGCCATAAAGTGCACTCTCACTCGCACAAGACTATAAGCTCTGAATAAAAATGTCAAAAGATCTCATTCTCAAAGCATCTCACAAATTTGATCCCAACAGACACATATGAGACACAATGTAACACACTATCAAAATACTCCACAAGAAGAAATTTTACTGTAGTATTAAATAATAATAATAATAATAATAATAATAATAATAATAATCTCTCTGTTGGATCATAACCTTGTTGTGGTGGAAGGGCTTGTGTGATCCTGTGAACCTTGGAGCTATGTTGTCTGTAGGCTAGTACTCCTGGTAGGGTTTCCCTTGGGAAAAAGGTATGAGGCAAGACTCCAGACAAATAAAGATCCACCTGAAGAGCCCCATGATGGTGACTAAAAAGACCGAAAGACCCTCGCCCGGAACAGGGATACCGGGACCCACCCCTGGAGCCAGGCCTGGGGATGGTGTTTGTCGGCGAGCACCTGGTGGCCGGGCGAACTACGTAACTACGTAAACCGGCCCAGCTCAGCCCAAAATGGCTGCCAGAGACCCCTTGTGGGCCCACCACCCACAAGGCAAAGGGTGGGGGTCAGGTGTGATGCCAGATTGGCAGCCGTAGGGATGGACATAGACAGACTGGACCTTGGCAATGGAGACTGGCTTGTGGGACGTGGAATGTCACGTTGCCAGTGGGGAAAGAGCTGGAGCTTGTGGAGGAGGTGGAAAGGTACAGACTAGATATAGTTGGTCTCACCTCCATGCATAGCATTAGCTCTGGAACCAAACTTCTCGAGAAGGTGGGTATGGTGCTCGATAGGGTGCAGCCTACCAACTCTGTTGTCTTACTTGGAGAATTCAGTGTGCATGTAGGGAACGATGGAGATACTTGGGGGAGGGGGGGGTAATTGGGAGGAATGGCATCTCCGATCTGAACCTGAGTGGTGAGTTGTAATTGGACTTCTGTGCTAGTCATGGATTGTCCATTTCAAACACCATGTTCGAGCACAATGATGTTCATAAGTGTACTTGACACCAGAGCACCTTGGGCCGAAGGTCGATGATTGATTTTATAATTATATCATCGAACCTAAGGCTGTATGTTTTGGACACTTGGGTGAAGAGGGGGGCAGAGCTGTCAACTGATCACCACTTGGTGGTGAGTTGGATCCGACGAACAGGACTCTGGCTGGATAGACCCAGGAAACACAAATGAGTAGTGAGGGTATGCTGGGAATGTCTGACTGACGATGCTGTGTGGAAAGAATACAACTCCCACCTCCAGACAAATTTCTCCTGTGTCCCAAGTGAGGCCAAGGACACTGAGTCCCCGAATGGACATCAATTCAATTCACAATTGATCTCAATTATGGAGGCGGCCTCAACAAGCTGTGGCATGAAGGTGGTTGGTGCCTGTCAAGGTGGAGTCAAGAAGTCACCTACCTCACCACAAGTTGTTTGGAAGGGTTTCAAGAAAAAGCCTCTACTCTCATCTAAAAACAAACTCAAGCATCTTCAGTTTGCCAGACACTACTGGAATTTCAAATGGGATCAGGTTCTATGGTCAGATGAAACCAAAATAAAGCTTTTTGGCAATAAAAACCAGACGTTGTTTTGGCACACAGAGAGGTAGCCATATGGAAAAGTACCTCATGCCCATAGTTAAATATGGTGGCTCTTTAATGTTTTGGGGCTGTTTTCCTGCCAGAGGATGTGGACATTTTCTTAGGATACATGGCATCATGGACCTGACTGCCTCTGCCAGAAAGCTTAAGCTGGCCCGTGGTTGGATCTTCCAGCAGGACAATGATCCAAAACATACATCAAAATCAACACAAAAATGGTTTACTGACCACAAAATCAAAGTCCTGCCATGGCCATCCCAGTCCCCTGAATTGAAACCCATAGGAAACATGTGTGGTGAACTGAAGAAGAAAGTCCACCAGCGTGGGCTTCAAAATTTGAAGAATCTGGAGAGATTCTATATTTTGGAATGGTCTCAGATCCCTTGCCATGTATTCTCCAACCTCATCAGGCATTATAGGAGAAAACTCAGAGCTGTCATCTTGGCAAAAAAGCACAAAGTATTGACTAAAAGGGTGACAATAATTGTTGCTCACCTACATTCAAAAAAATATATATTTATTTTTAGGATATACCTGTGTTTTGTTTGCAATTGTTTGACCTCAATCCCCACTGATCACTTTTGAGATAAACTGGAATGCTGACTGTGTGTCAGGCCTCCTCGCCTGACATCAGTGCCTGACCTCACTAATGCTCTTTTGGCTGAATGCCACGCTTAGAAATGTAGTGAAAGGCATAATATTTTTTCTTCTAAATAAAAAGTTCTCAGTAAATTCCCTAAGTAATGAATAAATACGATTTGATAATAAAATTGTATGCTCTTTTTTTTATATAGGTAAGGCACCCTTTGCTTTTTGAGTATTCAAATGCACTTTGTATCTCTGTGCGTTAAATTTTGTAACCCCAAAGTTTTCTGGACTTTGTACTTCAGTCTGCACAACAAACTTATCAGTACTCTTTATCAAAAATTGGCGCAGGCTTGCGTGGATTATGGGAATTAGGATTAGGTGTATGTGTGTGTGTGTGTGTGTGTGTGTGTGTGTGTGTGTGTGTGTGTGTGTGTGTGTGTGTGTGTGTGCGTGCGTGTGCGTGCATTCATGAAAGTGTGTTTGGACTCTTTCCTGTGTTTATTTTTCTCAAGAGTTTACTTAGATATTTAGGATGTCTTTGCTGTTAGCAATTTTTTTTATTCACTATTTGGTAGGTAGATCAGTGTGTCAAACTGTGTTGATGTATAATGAGTACTGTTTTGTAAAAAAAAAAAAAGAATTTCATTTTGAATTGAAGAGGTGGAAGTTCCATTATTTTGCTAAACCAACTCAGTCAGCTCTGCATATTTTGTTGTGGTAAGTTTAGGTTGCATGTTGTCAGCATGTTATAAGTAACTTCCTAAAAACAAGTGTTTATTCATATGAACTACTAGGTGCAGGTGCATTTATCTAAGTTGACACGATTTTAAGAGCCTGACAAAATTGCATGCAGGCACGTTATAACTAGGACCACTCAGCGAATCATACACAAGGTCACTGCCTAAAACTGTTTTTTTTTTTGTTTGTTTGTTTTTTTAAGCAGAAATTAAATTAGCATTATTACATTTCTTACACAATTACTACCAAAGACCCTTAAAGGAGCTTAACTTAAAAGGATTCCTATCCTCCAAATTACAGTCTTCCTTGACACAGGATCTGAGTACCAGATGAATGTTGCTGAATTCAGATTAGTGAACTGATCATTTATTCATTCATCTTCATTAACCTCTTCATCCTGGTCAGGGTCTCTGTGCATCTGGAGCCAATCCCAGGAAAATGCAAGGTTGGAATACAGCATAGATTCCATCACATGGCACCAAGCACAAATTACACACACACATTCACACCTAGAGGCAATTTAGCATAACCAATCCACCTACCTGCACCTGTTTTTGGAAGGTGGAAGGAAAATGGAAAACCTGCAGGAAACCCACATGGATTGAGGGAGAACATGCAAACATGCACAGATAGTGATCCAAGCTCTGTAATATATAATTACATTAAAATGTCCTAGAAAAGCATATAGTTGGCAGCCTTAAATGTGGTCTTCAGGTGCATGAATCAGGATGTAGTGTACCTAAAACAACCCACTTTTCTAGGAACTCTTCTATTTACATACTGTCACATTTAAGGTTTGTTTACATATCCACCCACAATAAAGTCTTATATAAGATCCTGTAAGCCACAGTAATTCTCATCAAATTGTGACAGCTTTGTTTGAGATCTGTAATCTGTAAAAAGCCCCGAAAAAGTGGGACTGCATTGGGAATAGCCATCACGAGACAGGTTTTGAGGAGTATAGGTTGATGACAATACCCATACTGCTCTACATTTTATTATAGGTATGACTTAATTTTCACCTGCTTGCTATCTGAGCCCATCATGTTTTATGACGAGGACTACCTTAATTAAACATAAGGCCAATTATACACACTTGCTCTGACTAACACACTGTAATTTGCTAAAGAATTAATCTGAAGTAAAATATCCTGTAAATAACCAATATTTACCATCCATCCATCCATCTTCTATACCGCTTATCCTTTTCAGGGTCACAGGGAACCTGGAGGCTATCCCAGGGAGCATCGGGTATGAGGCGGGGTACACCCTGGACAGGGTGCCAATCCATCGCAGGGCACAATCACATACACATTCACACAACCATTCATACACTACAGACATTTTAGCCATGCGAATCAGCCTACCATGCATGTCTTTGGACTGGGAGAGGAAGCCAGAATACCTGGAGGAAACCCCCGCGGCATGGGGAGAACATGCAAACTCCGCACACACAGGGCCACGATGGGACTCGAACCCCTGACCCTGGAGGTGTGTGGCAAATGTACTAACCACTAAGCCACTGTGCGCCCTCAAGATTTACCATTAGCTAGAATTTGAATTGCTGCTTAGTTAATTTATTTTATACTTACTGGAATTGATGCTTGTCGAACCTGGTATTAGCAAAGAAAACAGGCTAACTTAAGTTAAACATAGTTAATGTTAGCAAATTAGTAAAAGTTATCTCAACACACTTTTTAAAATTGGATGGAGTTCAGGCCATTTAGGGAGGCAAAGTAGACACCTCATTTTGTGTTGTCTAATGGAATTAATAATACTCAGGTAAATACACCAAAAATATAGTAACTAAAGTATAGTATGTAAGTTCAATTACTCAAGTATTTTCCACCCCTGATATTCAGTGACAGTCCTTAGACTCCCAATCCTCCAGAACCTCAGCACAACCTGTCATTTTTGAGAAGACATGTTGTGCTACCAGGGAAGGTCTGGTGGGTAGTGCCCTGCCTTGTAATATAAAATACAAATTTTGCGAAAGATTTTTATTTTCATTGAAGTTTTATTTGCTGTGTTGCACCTCAGTCATACCACTTTCCAAAGCATTTTGCTTCCTGACATGATTTGGGGAAAAAATACTAATGATCACTTTATACATTGTTGGCCAACGACCCTCTTTATTTACTTAAAGTTAAACAGTGACCATATGGTATTTGTTCCACCCTCCAAATGACTCATCCAGCCTCGCTTTATAAGTATTCCTAGTTACTGCTAGTTCCTTATTTTTCATCTCATTTACAGTAAGGTTGAAACGGCAACATGCAGTCTGTGCTTCTGTGGAGTTCATTCTTTTTGGTGATTTTCAGCCATTGCTCCTTTCTAGACGGTACGTTTATTGAGTCTGTCTTTACAATCTGAGTGTTTTCATGCTTATTTTATGTTTACACCCATTCCCTTCTAGATGGGCAAATATATTCTATTCATCATATATTACACTCTTACTTTTCCCGCCTTTTGTTTCCCCGTCCCAACTTTTTTGAGATGTGTTGCGGCCACGAAATTCAAAATTACCTTATTTTTTTCTTAAAGTGGTACATTTACTCAGTTTAAACATTTGATATGTTTTCTATGTTCTACTGTGAATAACATATGGGTTTATGAAATTTGCAAATCATTGCATTCTGTTTTTATTTACATGTATTTACATTTTACACAGCGTCCAAACTTTTTTGGAATTGGGGTTGTAACTTAAGGAAATGTTATTGTCCAGCACTCAAAAGTTTACTTGGAATAACATATACAAATATTTACACTAAAGGAGCTAAACATTAAAAATTAAAGTGAGTAGAGATATTCAGTCTACATTATAAGTAATAATAATAATAATAATGTAATTTCAGAGTAATAATAAAAATTACTCTGAAATTACAATCAGAAATGAATTATAGATGGTTTTCTCTACATTTACTGCAACTAGTTTACAAATATTGATCATTTGTAAACTAGTTGACATATAAAAGGAGGTTAAAAAAAAGAGTTGAGTTCTTTTAATTGTAGTAAAGTAAAAGTATCTAAATGTATAATAAAGAATAGTACAAAAATGTAAAATGGTCTATAAAAACCGTACTGCCCTGCTTATCTTTACTAAAATTTACTTTGTTGTTGAGCTATGTCAGATTAAACCTCTTTCGAAACCTGAATTTTACATATAGAAAAATTAATCAAAACACATATGTTTTTTTTGAGTATCTTCCAATCAATTATTAGACCCAATTGTCTGTTCCTGTGTAGGTGCTCCGTCTTTATCTCAGTGCTCTGACAGTAATCTGAGTATCAGTGGGGGCAGATACACCCTCTCCAAGTTGCATAATGATGGTAGTATACTGAGATACATCTGCACAGAGGGTTTTTATCCACATCCTATAAAAAGTCGTAAATGTGACGGAGGCCAGTGGGATCCTATACCCAGCACAAAGCTTCCAGTATGCAAGAGTAAGTAACAATCCATTCTGCAACAGCCCACCTTCACCAAATTGTCCTTTACACACAGTTGCATTAGTATCTTTCTGACTCTTTCAGAGGTCACATGTCCTAATCCAGTTGTTCTGGAGAATGGAGTTGTGCAACCTTATAAACCAGTGTACTACGTGAATGACACAACCACCTATAGGTGTCATTCTGATTACACATTTCGAGGATCTGCCACCCGTGTGTGTCAGGCCAATGGGAAGTGGAGTGGTGGCACACCAATTTGTAGTCGTAACAGTAAGCAATGAGCTTTATCACTATTAATTAATTAATTCATTATACAGTTCTGATGAAATCATTATGAAAATGACAACCAGATCTTGTAATAATATATACCCAACCCACAGCTGATCACTGCCCAGATCCTGGCACTCCACCTGGTGCCAGCAGAGGTGGTCACATTTTCAACATTGATGACAAAGTTACCTACACCTGTGCTAAGAATCTAAAACTAATAGGTTCCAAAGAGCGTGTGTGTCAGGATGGTGGCCAGTGGTCAGGGAAAGAGCCGGAGTGCTATGGTGAGCATTCTCACTCAAAAGTTCTACAGCATAGAAATACTGTAATACAGGGATCATGTTTCATTTGCCTGATGTCAGCTTGGTGGTATTTGGATATAGTCCTCTTTTCTTCATTTTAGCTGATTTTACGTACGACACTCCTGAAGAAGTAGCAGAGGCTTTTGGCAGTTCTCTAAAGACTACTCTAACCCTGCATGAGGAATCAGGTACAGTAAGACTCCACAAGTCACAATTTCATTTCCATTTTAGTAAGTGACTGTAAATAACTTGGTTTTATTCTGAGTAATAAATAGAAGTTCATTTTTAAAATTTCAGGTAAAGAAGGAAAGAAAATACGTTTGACGCAGGAAGGAAAACTTGACATCTACATTGCCCTGGATGCCTCTGACAGCATTGATGAAGATGATTTTAATAAAGCAAAGGAGGTCATTAAGAAGCTCATAACAAAGGTATATTAGAATAAAAGAGGTTTTAACAATTGAGATGGAGTTAAGAGTATAATTTAAAAGTATTTTTAAATGGTATTGGTGCATAATGAAAAGAGATCAATGTTTATTTTTTAATATTTGTTTTATTAATTATTTATTTTTTACTCAGTATAGTATTACTGTGCCAATATTTTTGCTGCAATTTTCTATCACTTCTCTCCAACTGGATAATAAATGGTAAGGAAATGTCTGCAAACTGTGAAGCCCAGATCCTATTATTCAAATGATCAACTCTGTGCCTGTGATTTTATGTTTTAAAGCACCTTGTGATCTACTAATAGTCACATTTTATACTGTATGGCTCAGTATCAGACCATTCCAGGTCTGAATGTCTGTACCTCAGTGTTTGATCTTGACTGCTCTTTTATTTAATATTTTTTATTTTTCAACAGATAAGCTATTATGAGGTCAATCCAAATTATGAACTCCTAATTTTTGCCACAGATGTGACAAAAATTGTTAGTATTACTGATTACAAGAAGGGTCCTGAAACAAGGTTAAAGAACCTTCTTACATTGCTAGAGGATTATAAATATGATGGTGAGTTTTGACCTGGAGAAGTATTACTAAAAATCTGTGTAATGCGTCTCACATACATGGTCTTTAATTGGATGGAGTTTGTTCTGAGCCTAAATCTAAACTAAATGTAGATAGTTCTAATTAGTTTACATTCATTATTTAATAATCAAACTAATGTATCCTCTATATAAATAGTAGACTGTCATAAACCAGCCTATTAACAAATCCTTAACTATATGTCAACAGTTTATGGTTGCTTGTTGTTTAGTAGATGATCTATACATTTTTAACTTGTCTCTTTGCTCTTTACCTTATTTGGATGATCCAGTATATAGCTTTTAATGTGTAGTACCAATTCATCCCTGGTCCTATCACAATTTCAAATTCAGTTCATGTGGACTCATTGATACATTGTTTGTAACAGACAGATAAACATTATGTGACATGTTGTTAAGAAGGCTGCTTTATGACAGTCTATAGACAAATAACTAAATAAAATGTTACCAATTTTTTGCAAGTATGTAAGTAATTTGTTAATCATTAAGTGATTTTTTTATTCATTGAAAAAAAACAAACAAACAACAACTTGAAAACTGTGTACTGTATCATCCTCGTTTAATATGATGTTTCTTTAAAATCGGCAGCGAAAGGACAGAAAACAGGAACCAACATTCGCAAAGCTTATGATGCTATACTAAGTAGCATGAGTTTTGAGAAGGAGCAAAATGACACAGCCTTTGACATGACACAGCACGTCATAATCATGTTCACTGATGGTATTTATCCTATCTTTGTAAGAACATTCCATGATCATTCAGTCTTACAGTCCACATTCATTATTATTATTATTATTAATATTATTATTATTTACAGTGCTCCATATTTCACTATCTATACAGGTATAGCCAATATGGGAGGAAGCCCCAAACCTGTTATTGACGAAATTAAGCAAAAAGTTAAAAATCAGGAGCAATATCTTGGTGAGTAAAACATAAATATTTATTAAGATTCATTTATACTAATAGTAAAGATATGTACATGACCAAAATAAGCAAATTTGTCATCTCTGATCTTTCCTGCTATATCCAATCCTGATATTATTTCATTCGGGCCACAAGGTAGAATTTTTCTATTGGCTTCTTGTTCTTCATACATGAGCAGTAACCTGGACCAAGAGGCAGCTAAATGTATTTTTAAGGTTAAATATCAATAGGCGACCTTAATAAAAATATAAGCAATTGAAATTCTATATATGTATTCTAATACACACATGATTATGTTACAGATCTTTATGCATTTGGAGTTGGTCAAGATGTTGAGAAAGAGAAAATTGATGAGTGGGTGACAAAAAGAAATAACGAGAAGTACTTTTTCATACTTCCAGACATGGACAAAGTTGGAGAGACATTAGATGAAATGATTGGTATTAAAATTTTTTTTTTTTACTTATTGGTATCTGAAATTAGCTAAATGTACATGATGATGTTTTTTCCCCCTCAGCTCTTTCTATCTGCGAATTTGATCCAGAGTCATTATATTTTTAAGTTTTTTAAGTAGTGTGCTTCAATGTGTGTGTCTCCTTAGATGAGGGCACTAGTGTGTCTCTATGTGGACTCTACAAAGACTACAGTGACCCTGAGAGTAGAGCAAGCCTGCGCCTCACATACCCCTGGCTGATAAAGATATCTATAACTGTAAGATTTGTGTGTGTGTGTGTATGTGTATGTGTATATATATATATACACATACATATATATATATATATATATATATATATATATATATATATATATATATATATATATACACATACATACATATATATATACACACACACACACACACACACACACACACACACACACCACCCCTTTTCTCCCCAAAATGGTCACCTGCCAATTCCCCCTCATTAGCCAGTTCTCCCCCTATCACATAACTGCTATCAAGATATTTTTAATGATGTGTTCTGATTTGCCGCAGCAAATTACTGATTATTCTCTTATAATAAACATAAATGTCTTAGCATCAATGGTTTGCAGTTCATTTGTTGTCAGTCTTTTATATCTTGGCATCACTACATTTATAATGATATTGTAGCTGAAAAAATGTAAGCATGATTCTTATTTTTCTGTTCTTAACAGCATGAGGGTGGCACAGCAAACTGTATAGGATCATTAGTCTCTCCCAAGTTTATTCTAACTGCTGCCCATTGCTTCAGGTTTAACGATGATCCTGAAAGAATTGGACTTGTGGCAACCGATGCTAAAGGTATCATACGCAGCTAACACGTATATGGTGGTCTGGGAAAACCTGTCACATGTCACTATACCTGAATTCTGGCAAATCAGGTTTTGGCTTGACACCTCAACTTTAAGAAAGCATAAATATAATATGTCTGTAATGTTTTTGCTCCACAGACTGAATGCAAACTTTAAATATTGTTTTCTCCATTTTCATAATTTGGGGTGACTAGACTTTAATACTAAAACTTCCTTGTGGTTGAGATAAGATGCAAAAGAATATATTTCAGGACAGGAATGCCTGTAGTTGTCATAACTATATATTGTAGAAAGTGGCAAACATACCATATTAAGGGTTTCCCTGGCTTTCACACATATAGTGCTTTTCAAGAGTACTGGATGAATATAGAAAAACTATGTAATGTTCAGTAATTGTTTCTTTTTTTTCTGATTAGATACTGGATTACTAGCGGTGAAGAGGTACTTACTTCATCCTGAATACAATACCACTAAGAAGAGGAACCTGGGAATACCAGAGTATTATGAATATGATGTGGCTCTCATTGAATTAAAGAAAGGTGTGAAAGTCAGTCCTGACATCAGGTGAGGAGTTTATGCTAATCCAGCATCTTATTGGATAAAGGCAATTTCACGCATTAATCCTTGAAGATGAGAAATAAACACACAACTCCTAAACAACTTATTTAATCGACTTACAGAAATTTAACAGCTGACTCTTATGACAGAGACTTATGCGAGAGACTATGACGCACGCAGTATTACAAATAAATGTAAAAAAAAATACACAGCATTTTATCAAATATAACTCTTAAGGTTAAGAGACTACAGTTCGCGTAACTCCTTTTTCTCTGTGTATGCTAGAACTATCTGTATTCCCTGCACTCAGGAGACAAATGGGGCTCTACAACTGCCTGCCAGTGTTACATGTGAAAAACAAAGTGAGTTAAAAAACCCTTTAATCTTTCAGTGCACCACTATTCTTGCTTATGTACATACTGTATATTATACATTTAGAGACAGGCAGAAAAGTTTAAAAATAAACCAGGTCTATATAATGATGTATATTATGAAGAAAATGCATGGAAGTGTAAACAGGCATTGCACTCAACTACATCACTTAATCACTTTAGGCAACTGCAGGTCAATTTTAATTTTCCATTTGTTCTCTTACAGAGGAAGTTCTGTTGAACAGTGATCTTGTGACGGCACATTTCATAGATCATAATGTTGAAAATAGCAAAAAGCCAAAAAAGACTGTGCTAATCAGACAGGGGCAACAGGTAAATATGTAGTTATGTATGTCTGAAATTTACAAAGATGGTATGTAATATTTTAACTGTAAGAGATTTTAAAAATGGAAGATATTTGGTAATAGAGGATGTGGGCCTATACATTTTATTTTCAGGTGATTACAAGATTACACTGACCAACATTTTCACTTTAGCTATTGTTGTCATTTCTAGATTTGTGTTCTTTTTATTGTTCATTTTAAAATATATGGCTGATTATCTTTAATTCTCTTGGTTTAAAATAACCTTTTAAATATTTGTTGTAACATTTGAACAATCCTCATATTATATGAATAATATACCAGGGGCTGTTGCTTAAGATTATGAAAGGCACCATATTTTGGCCAGTATTTTGTATAGTTGAGGTAAAAAATTAACTTACACTTAGGCTAAAGATATTAAATCTCAGTTTTTTACAAATCCACACATTTATTTTTATCATATTTATTTTGGCAAATCAATTAGGGCATGTACTTTGTTTACAGGCAAGTTTTAAAAGTATATTTATTCACTTTATTAAAATTCCAGTCGGTCAACAGTTGGCATACACCACGTTGACTGCCTCTTAAAATAGTTTGGCAGAAAATTATGTAAGGACTTTTAGAAGCTACTGATTGACCAGTTGTCATAATTGGGAGTGCACATGTGACCGTATTTAAGGGCTAGATCATTTACAGCCAGTGACTTTTTGCTCCTGATACTATGGGAAAATGCTATTCCCAAACAACTGAAGTTACCACAACGATTGTATGCAAATATAAAAATCTTGGGACTGCAGAGACACAGGATTGATCTTAAGCATTCCTCTAATGTTGTAACAAAACTGCTTAATGACAACAAAGTGAAAGTACTGGAGTGGTCATCACAAAGCCCTGACCTGAATCCCATAGAAAATTTATATATTGAAGGCCCAAAAACCTGAGGAGCAATGAGCAAAACTTCCAGCAAAGAATTGTGAGAAGCTCAGGGAAGGCTACATCAAGTGATCCAATTTCAAGCAGTTAAAAGTCAGTGCCTGCAAAAACACAAAGTGCATGTAAATATTTGACCCACTGATAATCTGATAAAATAAATAAAAGCTTAAATAAATCTGCCCCTTAGCTATTATTTTTAAACTAAGTATTATGAAAATAAAGTAGATACCCTAATTGACTTAACATTTTGGCCTCAACTGTATACAAAGCTAATTCATGTTTCAAATTTTGCCACAAATATCATGACTTTTACATGTCACCACACAGTAAAAGATTGCTAATGTCATGTTGTGGTTCCTCATTTCTTCAGAGAGATGAATGCATTCATCAGACCAAAACGATATTTAATATCAAACCAGAAACTGCAAAGGAGATGATTACAGAGAACATGTTGTGCACAGGTGGACCTTCACAAAATTACATAGATGATGTTACTTGCAAAGGTAATATGCCATGATTTTTTTTTATTAGCACACAACTCAGGGACAACTTGCAATATGCAGATGAAATATACTGTGGACTTGGAATATATTAGTGTGTACAACAGAAGATCCTTGTTCATGTTCCCTTTATATTAATTACATTGAAACTTTCTTACATGAATATAAGGTATCTTTAAATTCCAAAATGAATTCACATCAGTTTATCAAATTATGACCTTACTTAAATGACATTTTTCAACAGGTGACTCTGGTGGTCCTACATTTGTGGAAACAAATCGTTTGATCCAGGTCAGAGTTAAATCTCCCCTCTTCAATTTTCTGTTTGATCTAGCTTATTATTTAAGTGTCCACATGCAAATGGCTCAGAATAGCAATATAAATTGGAAAAAGAGAAAAGTTTTATAACAATATTGATTAATCATAAACAGGTTGGAGTCATCAGCTGGGGTCTGAACGATACATGTGCTACTAATGTGGATCCTAAAGATACCAGAGACTTCCACACAAACCTCTTCAGTCCAATTGTGCAAGACTTCCTTAAACTATACCTGGACGATGGGGACTATTTACATTTTCTGTAAACATTTAGTTAGCTACTTTTTGTTTATCTACTTAACAGCTACTTAATGCCATTACAGATTTTCTCATCAAAGTATTCAACATTAAGGACAGTATGACAATAAAATTTTGTAGGTTTATTAATGTCACGTCTCAAACATTTTTTTAAATTACTTATTTGAAAAACTGTTTGCCAATAGAACACTGTAGAACAGTTAGTGATTAAAATTAACCCTGTCCTGGTGTTCATCTAAACCAAGGGAATTCAACTAAAATTTGTGGAAATCCTTACAAAATTCTGGATCAGCAATATGACTGAATGGCGACATTTGCCCTTTAATAACCATAATTAGTTTATGGCTGTAAATTAGACAGTTTGAAGTGGTTATGTTTTGATTCGTAGTGGTGCTTCCTGTTACCATTTTGGACTAGCGCCATAAACTCTGAAGAGACAACTTATTCGGCTTAATGTTGGGAGAATAAACACATAATTCTCTCCATTTTATTTTAAGCAGTGTATTTTTCTCATTGACTTGTCATCAGTTTTAATAAATAAAGTAAGTAAAACGTAAAAACGTCTATAAAATACTATGAATGCTCTCCCCTTCTTGACCATATACATTATCAAAATATGTGGGCTGTACAAAAACAAACTCTGTTAAAGCAAATCAATTCATTCATGTGGGACTGATGTACACATCAAGAAAATTTAGTTACTATTTTTTTCAGTGTAGAAAACAATGACCAAAGACAGTATAAAAACTACATTTAAAAAAGTTACTTGAATTTCCAAATAAAGTACTTACTGAATTACGAATGTGTCAGGTTACTCATTAATTTATGTTAATTTAAGTATACCTACAGTATGACATTGGTTATGAATCTGTTAATTAAAGAACAGTCTAACAAATGTGATAAATTAGTTAGCATTACAAATACATCCCCACCTTGGTTATACTTTGCTGTGTCTGAAAGGGGACAGCAGTCTACCAGTTGATGACCCCTGTATAAAATGGGGTTTTCCCTGATTAGGCACATCATGGAAACAGTTTCATAGACAGTTCATAAAGGGCTTGATGATTACCAGAAAAGCCTTTGAGCAGGAAAACATAAAAAGCTGTATTACTTAATGCTAATGCAGGGTTTCTCAAACATTTTGCAGTCACAGAACGCTTTAACTGTAGATTAAAGTGTTGCCATTATTTATATTATTTAGGCTGATTTATTTTTGATCGATCAAGATTTGAATTAAACTCATTCAATTAAAGCCAGACATTTTAATAACTGTAACAGCTAAATTATAAATGATATCTTAATAACATCATTTTGAATTGTGATTTTCTGTAACTTTTTTTTTTAATTCATGGACCCCACTTTAAGAACCACTGGCTTACTGTACCCAAGACCGATATTGAGAACCACATTTAGAGATTATCAGACCTAAATGGAGTGCATAAGTGAATTTTAAACTTGTATTACTAATCTCCAAACTAAACCGTATGTATGAACTATGCGAATCATTTCCTTCAGCCATTTACCAGTTTTTTTTTAAAAAAGTTTTTTCTATCGTAAGATATTTTCCTCTTATAAAGCAAACAAAAGAAACAGTATAGCATTGTACCCCAGTTTGAGCTCGGGTTCACATGAACAGTTTCACATGTTCTACCTGGGTTTACTCTAGGTTTCCTACCACGTCCCAAATGCGTAGCATTAGGTAGATTGGCTTCACTTACAGTAATTGTCCCTAGCTGGTAATGAACATGTGAATGTGTGTGCATTGTGTCTTCTGACGGACTGGCATCCCATCCTGGGTCTACTCCCCCTTCACAACCAGTGTTCCTGGGATAGGCTCCGGCTCCACCGCACCCCTAAGTGCTTAGAGATGATGAATGAATGAACAAAACTAAGATGGATTACAATGTACTGGAATACATATAATATACCAAACATATTTTAATATACATATATTAATGTGTTCATTGTATAGACAATGATGATGCAATTTAAGGATTACTGAGGCGAGAACACCTGGGGTGCAGTCAGTGTTCCAGTTAATCCCAAAAGTGTTCATTATGGTTGAGGTCAGGGCACTGTGCAGGCCACTCAAATTTTTTGTACTTACAGGGTTCAGCTGTAGTCTCCTAAAAAGAGCCTTTTTAAGATAGCATAAAAGCTCAGGTTTTAATAGTAATACATATACTACTACTAGTAATAATAAAGTAATATAACTATATAATATAGTATAATATATATATATATATATATATATATATATATATATATATATATATAAATAATAAGAATAAAATGACTTCTGAATTCTGAGTCACAACCTCCAAGGGCAGGGATCGCTCAACAAGGGCAGGGGTGTTTCAACAAAGGCAGGAGTGGCTCAACCAGGGCAGGAGTATCTCAACAAGGGCAAAGGTGGCTGAACGAGGGCAGGAGTATCTCAACATGGGCAGGAGTGGCTCAACAAGGGCAGCTCATTGGTTAAAGCTTTGGGCTGCTGATCAGGAGGTTGGGATTCAAGCCCCACAACTGCCAAGCTGCTACTGCTGGGGCCTTGAGCAAGTCCCTTAACCCATCTGCTCCAGGGGTACCAGCTGCCCTTACACTTTGACCCCAGCTTCCTAAAAAGCTGTGCTGTAATTTATATGTGACAATTCAAGGGTTCTTCAAATACCTTCATCCAATCAATAGAGTTCATGTAGTTACTTAAACTTATTAGTGTTAATGCATGTGTGTGTAAGAGAGTGCGAGAGAGAGAAATTCTTTTTTCAATTTAAAAAAAAAAAAAAGATGCAGCCTAGTGTAGTTAATCACTCATTATCAAGTTCTAATTCTGTCACCTACATGGATACTTATAGATTGCTACATGTATTAGAATGTAAATACCCCACAGAGATAGATAACTGGTGTTTTGTTTTTGGGAGACCAATGTAGTGAACAGAGATACAAGTAAGAACTCATGTCCACTGTAAACTCAGTAGAAACCTATTTTCCAATAATTTTGTTTTCCCATAACTAGCATCAGTTTTCAACTATAATTGGAATAGAATGTTTGGATGTGATCACCCATTTCACCGTTTTGTCCTGTAACAGAGGGGTAAACAGTGCTGCTAATCAATTAGTAAAGTCACTGAGTTGTTGGTCAGTGATCTCTGTTAAACAGTGACTAAATAGGGTAAGTTATGTCTTATGATAAGCTGGCTCCTGCCATGGAAATATTTCATGTTTGTTGCCTCACTTACAGTAACCTGAGAAAGACAACATGGGTCTCTGGAGTTAAATTGTGATATGCTTCTGTCCACTTATAATTGGTAACTTCTGTAACTTTTGTCTTACAGGCACAGTGTGTTCCTCATGGAATACCACAACATACAAAAATGTTTGCTCATAGGAGTTTTATGAATTATACTGAATCCTTTTAGCATGTAGCAAGACTTCTATGGTACCATGTTGCCTCCAGGAAACATGACAAATTCTACAACCAACATTGAGTTGATTCTTCAAGAGTGGGGAACTCAGTAAGAACCGATAAAAATGCCAATGTTCATCATCTGATCCTAGTAAAACGTGACCCTTTAATCAATGTTATTTCATTAAGATAAAATTTATCCGTGTGTAGCAATGTGGCTTGTTTCATTTTGTACCAACTACACCACCCTGAGAAAATAAACTACACCACATGTAGCCATGCAGCTCGTTCGTTTTGTAAATATACCAGCTACAGCACCCCGAGAAAATGGGGAAAATAACCCAAATAAAGACGTGCAAGTATGTTCCACTTAGAACAGGCAAGAGGCATGGGTTTCCATATAAAAAATACATTTTATTTTGAAGTTAAAAAGACTGGCCAAGAACTATTTTAAAAGAAGCAGCCAACACAGTCAGGCATTGGTCAAATAAAACAGTCACAAGAGAAAGTTAACACTAGTCATAAGAGGACTGAGGCTTCCTGTATGAAGGGCAGGCTAGTATGACAGCACCAGCTATACAAAAAGGGAAAAGCACCCCACTAATCAGAATCATACCCACAAAGTTCACTGCAAATGAACAGCAATCATGACGACCCTTAATTAAGTAAAGTCTAAAGGTGCAGCAAAGAACTCCCCCCAGGAAACACTCCGTTCCTACAAGGAGAAAAACAAAAAAATAAAACCCACAATAACACACAAAACAAAAAAAAAAAAAGAATAAAACAAAAACACGCTTACTGTCAAAAACAGATAACCCTCCCCACTTACTGATTACAAGTAGCAAGTTTACCAAAGCTGACCACGTAGAAGAATCAGCATAACTGAAAGACTATTACAACACAGTTGAATGAAAGAAGACTGATCTCCATGACAGTAACCAACACAAAATAAAACCAAGCAGCAGCAATCAAGCAGGCAAGCACTAAGAATCAAGCAGCAGAACCAAACAGCAATGTGTGTAAAAAGTTTCATTTGTGCTGCTGTGGTTCAGGAGATATTAAAAGAATATTCAAAGGTCATTCTGGGATCACTCAGGCCCCCCCATGCTCCAAATAGTCTTAATCATTTGTGCTGCTTTTGTTTTTTAAAATATTAGACATTTAGTTATGGCACAGTGACATCACCAGCCCCACACATGCTCCAAGGATTATTTCAGTGGGTAATTATGTTTTGCTTATGCCAGATGCCCAAGAAAGCAGCGGTCAACAGGGATTCAATTTTCAAAGTCCTGTCCATCAAAAGAGGCCATAGTCCAAAATGGCAACATAGCTACTCCTAATCAGAGCATCTGGACAGAGCTTAGTGAGCAGCTAGAAAACAAGATCACTGCAAAGGCTCTATATACACACACTTTTGTTAAACTGAACAGACAACATCTGGACTGCTTTAGGGTTTGTTTATGAAAGTGATCATGAAACAAGTGGCAGTAGTAATGACACTGATTGAGCCAGGGTCCCTTCCCCCCAAGACCAGAAGACTTCTGGACTTTTGATCAAGTTCCATTTCAGAAAATGATTGAATTCATGTCAGAAACAGTTAAATATAAAAACAAGTTCTCTAAAACAAAAGGGAATACACAATTTTGAAGCCTGGCATCTGGACACATGATAAATCACCACATTTGGGAAGAAGCAAAAAGCCCCTGCACATTTGTCTTTAAAAGAGCCCAGGTCTATCCATCAGTAACAAATTCCTAGAAATCAGAGGCAATTGTAAGGAAGGTCATGGCCACATTCATATAAAATGTGACAGAGCCCGAAATGAACAGCCCAATGGTGCTCAGTTGTTTGAGAACACTGATGACTCCTTGCACACTGGATATGCAAAGCATCGGATGTCTGGTAACTTGCGTGTGCATATAGCCAAAGAACTGAGTCAGGGTAGAATGGAATGCCATGTATGGAGGGCATCAGAGGCAACAAAGCGAATGGATTTTAGAGATCCTGAGCCAAGCCATCTTCCTAATTTTGCCACCCTGCACAAAGCAGGGCAAGAGAGAAGTGACTTAGAATTAGGTGTCAAGGATCCTATTTTGTCACTGCAGATGTTAAATAGGTGCACCTCACAGTGGTAGCATTAAAGACATTGGACTGGACAAGTTCTTCTGTCACTACTGGACTCAAAGGTTTATGTACAAGTCATTATCAAAAGAAGTCTAACCCCACTGTGAGTTTTGATGCAACTGGCTCAGTGGTGAGGAAACTACGGAGACCAAATGGCATGTCTGGCCATATCTTCTTATATCAGGGTGTTCTGGCAGGGGATGAGAATTCAAGTGTCCCAGTGGTGCAAATGCTGTCAGAGAGACACACGATGTTAATGCAATAACACCTTGGCTTACAGAATGGATACATGCAGGTGCACTAATTCCAAAAGAGGTTGCGAGTGACTTTTCTCTGGCTTTGCTTGGAGCTCTGGTCAAGGCTTTTACCCCTCATCCTGATCTGAAGACCTACAATGAGTGTTGGTGTCTTACTCAGTAAAGTGTCAGCAAGTGCCACCTTGCTTTGTTCAGGTTGATGTTGCACACTGCATCAAGATGATCTGCCAGTGGGACTGCTTGGGAAACCCCCATCACATTAAAGATTTCTTTGTGAGGTCAATGGCATAGCTTCTCCAGTCACAATCCATAGACAATGCAAGAGAGCTACTACACAGTATTACCGTTGCAGCTCTCAGCAAAGCAGAGGGCAGTGATAGCTCCGGAGCCCTCCTTATATCAAGAAGATGCAAGAAATATCTGAAAGCCTGAATTGCAGAAGGGTGTGTAATCATTCCAGATGTAGAGAATGAGGACCTGGAAGAAGTGCATCCATTTGACCAAACACAGACAGACCTATGGCAGTGGGTGACATGTGAGGAGAGCAGGTCACTTGCTATGGGTAATGGTGATAATATGCACTTCCTCCCTTAATTTATTGGGTCATTTAAGTCATTACATTTCCACATACACAATATATATAAAAATACACAGCCTATGTATGTATAAACAGCTACAGCAAACAGGTTATGGTGTGTATATTTATTCGTGACAGTGTTAATACAACTTATTCTCATAACATACAGTAACAAGTAAACACTTACCTTGGGGTTCGTGTTACATTTCACACATCCTGTGATCCGCTGTGTCCCTTAAAAGTTGAAAACGCACAGTGGATAGGTAGCAATTACGTGAATGCGACTATTTAATGTGAATTGTCGTTTGGATTTTACCTTGTTACTTCAACTGTATTGTTAAAATAGAAGACAGTCGGCAAAAACCGGCACAAACGATTGAAACCATTTCTGGGTTAATTTGGAGCACGTGTGTGGCTGGTGACGTAGGCGCATAGAACTTAATGCCTAATATTTTATAAACGGGGGGGGGGGGGGGTGGCCCCAGAATGACCTATAAATATTCTTTTAATACCTCCAAATCCGAAGCAGCACAAACGAGCCTATTTGGAGTGAACTTGGAGCATGTGTGGGGCTGGTGACGTCACCGCACCATAATTAAGTGCCTAATATTTTAAAAACAAAAGCAGCACAAACGATTGAGAAGATTTTGCTGACGTTTTGCGTTGGGGGGGCAACTTCACGCAGGTCTCACAGCCCGCCTTAACGCATGCAAAATCGAGGACCTAAGAACAAACAGGTGTTACAACCTCAATTTGGAAATCATGCAAGATAGTTTAGCTCAAATAACAGAACTAAACGATTTACCTACCGTGATCCGATGACATGATACTCACAATGGTACATACGAAAGTCATGATAGCGTCCTTAATAGTTGTGACGACGACAGCTGGCGCTCCGACCGGAGCTACGTTAAATTACCATGCTACACAGCTGGGAGCCTTGACGTCACAGCGCACTGATTGTGAGCAGCACATCACACCTGCACACAGTCTCAGTAGCCCAACGTCACACTAAACAAATAAAGCGCATGGTAAACAGACAACGCTAGCATCACACAGCTAAGGAACACCGCTAAAACCACATACCTCTGTAGCCCATAGCAACGAAAGGAAGGGACGGGTTTTCGACCATGACGCATTGTGAGAAGCCTCAACGACCATTTATATACTGTGGTAGGGAGCGAGCCCATTGGCCACGTAGTTAATAAGGGTGACGTTTTAACCACGACACACACCCCACTACACATGTTTCTTGATGAGTCAAGATGTACTTTAAGTAATTTTATTTCAGAAAAATACACTGCCTGGCCAAAAAAAGTTGCACACACACAATTGTGTTGCACCACCTTTAGCTTTGATTACATCGTGCATTCATCATGGCATTGTTTCGACAACCTTGTGCAATGTGACAACATTTATTTCCATCCAGAGCATACATTTTTGGCCGAGATTTTGTATTGAGGACTGCAGAGTGGAACCACGCTGTAAAGACTTCTCCAGCACAACCCAAAGATTTTCAGTGGGGTTAATGTCAGGATGCTGTGGTGGCCAATTCATGAGTGAAAATTATTCGTCATGTTCCCTGAACCACTCTTTCACAATTTGAGCCCAATGAGTCTTGGCATTGTCATCCTGGAGTATGCCTGTGCTTTCAGGGAAGAAAAAAAATCCATTTATTGGATAACCTGGTCATTCAGTCCATTCAGGTACTCTGCTGACTTCATTTTATTGCCGTATAACGTTGCTGAGACTAGACCTGACCAACTGAAGCTACCCCAGATCATAACACTTCCTCCAGAGGCTTGTACAGTAGGCACTATGCATGACGGGTACATCGCTTCATGTGCTTCCCTTTTTACCCTGACGCACCTATAGCTTTGTAATAGGGTAAATCTGAACTGGACCACATGACTTTTTCCATTGCTCCACAGTCCAATCTTTATGCTCCCTAGCAATGTGAAGTCGCTTTTATCTGATTACCCTCACACTGATTAGGCCACACAGCTGTTTAGTCCCAATCTTGTAAGTTCTTGTCACATTGTGCGTGTGGAAATACTCTTACTTTCATGATTAAACATAGCCATGAGTTCTTCTGTTGATATTTTACGATGTGACCACCAAGTGTGAACATTCATTTTTCCAACCGCATTTCTTCCTCAAAGTTGATAGTTCACCACTCTCCTTCCAGGTTTTAATAACGGACAGTTCTTAATCCAATTCCAGTGATTTCAGCAACCCCCTTAGTTGTTTTCTTTGCTTGATGCAGGCCAATTATTTGCCTCTACTGAAACACAGTAACATCTTTTCCATGACCATGGGATACGTCTTCCAACACGGTTGTTAAAGAAACGAGAAGCTACACACTGCATCAGTTAAGGTTAAAAGAATTCTTGCCAGCTGAACCATATTAATCACACAGTGGCTTAGAAGTTAGCACGTTCGCCTCACACCTCCAATTTTGGGGGTTCGATTATCACCTATGGGGAGGAAACCAGAGTACCAGGAGGAAACCCCCACAGCACAGGGAGACCATGCAAACGGCGTGCACACGGGGCAGCGGCAGGATTCGAATCCCCAATCCCGGAGGTGCGAGGGTTTCCTCCGGGTACTCTGGTTTCCTCCCCATGGGTGGTAATCGAACCCCCAAAATTGGAGATGTGAGGTGAACATGCTAACCTCTAAGCCACCACACGCATGTCATGGCAAACTGGTATAAGACAAATAAAACACTAGTTTAAAACACTGTGCTAGTATAGGAAAAGGATCAACTTTGAGGCAGTAACAGTAATGTTCCTATTACAGCATGCCCTAAAGTGTTTCATTTCTTACACACCAGGTGCTGAGGACAAACCAATCAATGCACCTGTACAACCAAACTGCAATGTTAATAATCAATGTTTTGATTATTAACTGCAGTGTCTGAGTGTTTTGTAGCCTTTGCAATCACAGTCTTATTTTTCATAATGAATCAATTACAGTCCTTCAATGGCAGTGACAATTTAAACTATTATATTGCATTACATTATTTGGGGTTATGGACTTCATAATAAGTGCAGAGTTGGGATCTCTTCCTGCCTAATTCCTTCATTCAATAATAGAATTGTATAGACAAGTAATAAACAATACCGTTCTAAAAATAATGCAAACAAAATCGCTAAACAGCACCCCACAGTATGACTCTCAAGAAATGCGAAGAACTGACCAGATGATTCACTGCCTTAATGAAGCAGCTAAGTGATTCATACGTCATGAGTCACGTTAGAATTCCAAACCAAAACGCGAGAGTTTTCACAGTGAAGGATCATGTCACATAAGTACACAGCGCATGCGCAAGCCTATGCGCATGCGAGTTTAAGCGCGTGAACTTTTCACCGCGTCAACTGTTTTCGTTGCGATGCTACTCTACTGATAGGATTTCTCTCTTCAAGCGCCTCGCTTGCTGTTACTATGGAAACGTGGAAAGCCGATCTAAGGATTACAGTCATGCTTTTAGCTCGCTTGTTATTGTCATTATATTATTGACAACACCTCTGTGGACATTCATACATCACAGCTAGCGCTTAAAATAAAAATAAAAAAGCTAGCATGTCGTCAGTTCCTATCGAGATAAAAGACAGGTTAGTAGCTGGCTAGCTAATCTAGGCTACATGCTAAATTACAGCTGCTAGATGGCTACCTCGATTAGCATATTTTACCTAGAGAAATCAGATTACTTCTCTCCTTGATATCCATAGGTGAATAGTTATTACATATCAGAGATAGTACTGTCAGTATTTCTGAATAGGAAAATAGCTAGCTAAGCATAGTTAATAATTTGATGAGCAGTTTTGTTTAAAGTATCTGAACCGTTATGCACTTCACTTAATGTTAGCTGCATGCTGTGAGTTAGGAGTGCAACCATTTTCTTGCATTTAGATTTGCAAGTAAAGTTAGCAAACCCTCTACAGGTGAATAATGTGGTGGTGCTGTGTAAATTCATCCAATATTGAAGTGTTGTGGGAATGTTGCATGCCCTTTTCCGCTTTTCCCCTTCAGTGCGGTGTCCAGTTCCAAATGGCTTGATGCACACTATGATCCAGTTGGCAATTTATATACTTTTTCTTCATGCATCAGTAAGTTTTCATTCAACTAACTAATCATTCATAGGCTCATAAAATCCTTGCTGTGTGTAATTTCACTTAAACACACAATATAACCATCAAAATCTAGAACCAAACATGATTGAAGTTTTATATCTCCTTCTCAGCTCTGGCAGACTTGCATGGAGATGGTGAGAACAAGGTGAGATTTTGTCTTAATTCATTTTCATGTGCATGCCCTTAGATATACTATTATACACTGTTCAGCCTTAACATTAAAACCACTGGCGGGTGAAGTGAATAACATTGATTATCTCGTTACAATGCCACCTTTGAAAGGATGGGACATATTAGACAGCAAGTGAACAGTCAGTTCTTGATGATGTGTTTGAAGTAGGAAAAATGGGCAAGCGTTAGGATCTGAGCGACTTTGACGAGGGCCAAATTGTGATTTCTAGACAACTGTGTTAGAGCATCTACAAAACGGTATTGAGGGTATTGAGGTCTTTTGGGGTGTTCCCGGTATGCAGTGGTTAGTACCTACCAAAAGTGGTCCAAGGAAGGACAACCGGCGAACCAGCGACAGGATCATGAGCAACCATAGTCTTAGTGATGCACAAAGAATCGAATGTAGCAATTTGTAATACAAATTGCTGAAAAAGTTAATGCTGACTCTGACAGAAAGGTCTCAGAACACAGTGCATTGCAGCTTACTGCGTAGCCGCAGACCTGTCAGAGTGCCTACTTCACGTTTCACAAATTCATCACGTTTTCTTTTACATCATGTGGATGACCAGGTGCGTGTGTACCTGGGGAAAAGATAGCACCAGGATGCACTAGGGGAAGAAGGAGGCTTGTCGGCAGAGACAGTGTGATATTCTGGGCAATGTTTTGCTGGGAAACCTTGGGTCCTTGCATTCTTATGGATGTTATATTTACATTTATGGCATATGGCAGATGCTCTTATCTAGAGCGACTTATAGAAGTGCTTTGAAGTCTCTATTAATAAATGCATCCTGATACTGGTTCACTAGGTCACAGACTAAGAATACCATCAGTCTTAAAACTCTGTTGGGAGGAAATATAGTAAGAAAAACACACAGACACCACAATATTTATTTTTTCCATTTTATTTAATTTTTAAATGCTAATGTAAGTACTTTAGGAAGAGGTAAGTCTTTAGACGATGTTTGAAGACTACCAGTGACTCAGCTGTTCGGACATCTAGGGGAAGTTCATTCCACCAACTATGTGCCAGAACAGAGAACACTCTTGATGCATGCTTTCCTTGTACCCTGACAGATGGTGGCACCAGTCTAGCAGTGCTAGAGGATCGGAGGGATGTTACTTTGACACGTACCACCTACCTAAACATTGTTGCAGACCATGTACACCCCTTCATGACAACAGTATGGCAGTGGCCTCTTACAGCAGAATAATGTGCCCTGCCACACTGCAAAAATTGTTCAGGAATGGTTTGAAGAATGTGACAGAGTTAAGTTGCTGACTTGGCCTCCAAATTCCCCAGATCTCAATCTGATCGAGCATCTGTGGGATGTGCTGGACAAACAAGTCTGATCCATAGAGGCCCCACTTCACAACTTAGAGAACTTAAAGGATCTGCTGCTGTCAACTTGGTGCCAGATACTACAGCACCTTCAGAGGTCTTGTGGAGTCCATGCCTTGATGGGTCAGAGTTGTTTTGGCAGCACAAGGGGGACCTACACAATATTAGGCAGATGGTTTTAAGATTATGGATGATCTGTTTACCTACCATGTAGCCACACTCATTAGCTATTTAATCAAGTGCACTTACCGTATACACTCATGTACAATTTACATTTATGGCACTTCAATGACTCTCTTATCCAGAACGACTTACAGAAGTGCTTTGAGGTCCCTATAAGTAAACACATCCATTGGTTCACTATGTCAGAGACTATAAAAACCCTTTTTGGAGAGGTTAATATAGACACCATCCAGTTTATTAGGAACACCATTACCCCTGCAGATTGATGCAATTATCCAATCAGCCAATCATGTGGCAGCAGTACGATGTATAAAATCATGCAGATGCAAGTCAAGAGCTTCAAGTAATGTTCACATCAGAACATCGGGGGGGGGTGATCTTGGTCACTCTCACAGTTGAGTATTTTCAAAACTTCTGATCTCCTGTGAAGCCTTTAAAGTGCACCGACTGATTCTGGTGTAATGTTTGTCACATTTATCTCACACAGGCTTTTCTTATTTCATTTGTTGTTTGTGTGTGTACATACATGATAGCTAGTGGTGGGTGATCTGGGTACAGGAGCAGGCAACATGAAGCTGAAGGTATATCGTGGCACTGGGCTGCTCAGTGAGAACACCCTGCTGGACTTGCCCACCGGTCTGGTGTCTTTCCTCATGGACCAACATGAGCCACGTACCCCTGCCATCGCTGTGGCCTCAGGCCCCTTCATCTACATCTATAAGAACCTGCGGCCCTATTTCAAGTTCACTCTGCCCACTCTGGAGGTCAACCCCCTGGAGCAGGATGTATGGAATCAGGCTAGAGGGGTGAGCGAGCCTTCCGGCACCTCTGATCTGTCTAGCTGTGTTTATACACACAGCTTTTGTGTTGCATGTGATATTTAAACAGGGGAAGCTTTGCAGTAGAGAACTGCTACTGACTGTTACTGACTGCTTAGTTGATTGAATAAATTAGTACTGCATGACTCACATTTATGTGTTCTCTAATTATTTGGTAATATCTATTAAAATATGGTATAGTTGCATGTAGTGTCAAATCTTTGGCAAGTTTTTTGAATTTCTTGACATTTTCCAGGATCAAGGTGTGATGCATGTGCTCACTCCTAGACTTATTTTAAGAATTCTTTGTCATTAAGAAACTTTGTCATTCATTGATTGATTTTTGTGATTGCGTGTTTGTGTGCGTGTTTGTGTGCGTGTTTGTGTGTGTGTGTGTGTTTTTACATCTAATCGTGTGTTATACCGTCTCTCAAGGATATGATTGACCCAATGACACTAAAAGAAATGTTAGAGGGTATAAGGTAAGTTGCAAACTGTACAGATTTGCACATTGTCATTACATTGCTCAAAAGAGACATGATTGTGAAAAATGTTTCTTAAGCATTTCCCTTCTGTTCTTTAGAGATAAGGCTGAAATTCCACTATCAGTCAGATCGCTACGGTAACGCAAGAACAATTTCACACAGTTTCTTCAACTGCCTATGGACATTGGACTGTTTTCATCAGACATTTCACTGTTTAATATTGCATTATATTGTAGGTTTCTCATGCTTGAACCACAGGAAATGGAGTCTTATGTAAACCTCCAGAAAGAGCAGCCCATACGCAGACAGGTGACGGGTCTTGTCTTTCTCACTCACTCACTCACTCACTCTCACAGTTGTATATGTACAGTAAATAGAGACATTGGTCCTTATTTTATTAAAGTTGTCTAGAAATTAGTGTAGATTTGAGCATAAGGCTTAAAAAATCTTTGAATAAATCTGTCATGAAGCTGTTGGCTGACATCAAAACTAAACCCCATTACCTATAATTTGCTGTAAAATTCCTGTGATTACTGTTATTTGAACTACTCTACCTACTAAACTTGCTATACTTATTAATCTTCTTGATTGTGATTATTTAAAAGCAAATCAAGCATTTTTCACATTTGATTGTGCACATTTTCCAAATATGAAAGTTATGAATAAGGAAACAGACTACAGAATTTGTGTACAATCGTTTTATGATCAGATTTGACCATATGCAACTTTGATGAACAAGGGCAATCTTTTTGTCTGCCCTTAGACAATCATTACATGCATAGGGACACTGAAGAAGAACATGGCGGATGATGATGCAGTCAGCTGTCTGGTCATCGGCACAGAAAGTCAAGATGTTTATATCTTGGACCCGGAAGCCTTTACCATTCTCTCAAAGGTCAGTAGTTCAGTTTTATTCCACCAGTATTTCCAAGGTCTTGACAGAATTTTAAAATTATATTTGCATCTGCAGATGTCCCTTCCCAGTGTGCCTACACTCATGGATGTGACTGGTCAGTTTGACGTCGAGTTCAGAATCATCGTAGCCTGTCGAAATGGGAACATCTATATACTGCGCAGGTGTGTGAGCATCCAAACAGTTCCCAGCCAAGCCAACCATGTTGTTCGGTTGCAGTGACAGATTACTGCATCTAACTTGAATAAACTTGCATTATTGTGATCAGAAGCATTGCAGTGCACCAGAAAACATTATATCAAATTGATCACATCCTGTATTGGACATGTTTTTGTTGCAGGGACTCGCAGAAGCCCAAGTACTGCATCGAGCTGTCCTCTCACCCTGTTGGGCTGATCAGGATGGGGAAGAATGTGGTGGTGGGCTGTGCTCAGGAGACTATGCAGAGTTTCACTCAGAAGGTCTCACTATCTCACCTGAACACACAGATTGATAGATTAATCTATGTCTCACAGAGCTTCTTTTAAAAAATTATTCAACCACTGCAGCTTTTCCTTATAATGTAATTGTAATAATTGTAAATGTTAAAACTGTGGTACTAGTGTTTAACTATACCAACAATTTGACTTAATTTTTGTTTTGTCTTTTGAAGGGGAAGAAACTATGGACGACTTATCTGCCTGCTCCAGTCACCACTATGGCCCTTCTGGACTTGCCCACACGGGGCTTCCAGGCTATACTGGTGGCCCTGGCCAACTGTGAGGTCCATGTGTACCGGGACAAGAATGTAGTCAGCACCATCAAAACGCAGGTAAAATGCATTGAGATAAGTGTACATTGTAAGAAGCTATAGTAAGTGAAATAGTCTTGTTTGGCTATTTGTTGTAAACACAATATTTCACTTTAAAATATTTCAAACAATGTAAATACACACAATAATCCATGGAATGGGCACCCCAGCGTTTTGCATCCTTTCATATGCTTCCTGCTTTCTGGTACTGTTGGTACTAAATAGTACTACATGCTTTCTAGAGATCTCAGTGTGAAAAAAATTGTCTGTTCCCCATTATTATTAGGATCTACTGTATATTATTGAATTATTCTAAATATTGTTTTTAAGTTTCTCGCTTTTATGTTGCAGCATATTGCAATTGACAGCATAATGCAACCTCATTTATCAGACTGCATTTTTGATTTTCTTTTTTGCCCAATTTCATGTTTAAATAATCTGAATTACTCTCAATTGAATACCTTTTGTGTATTACATCTTTGTGTTACAGGACGTGGTGACCAGCATTTGTTTTGGCCGTTATGGTCGTGAAGATGGCACCCTAATCATGACCACCAAAGGTACTGGTAAAAGACTTTTGTTCCATTCAAAAAACACCAAAACAGTGATTTGTATGTAAGGGATTAAACACAATAGGGTGTGCTGTAAGAGGAAAATAATCAACAGCTGGTTGATGTGATGCCGTTACCACGCTGACATTACTTTCCTATAACAGCTTGTCGACATGTGTTTTATTCCTTTTATACCATAGCAATCTCAACACTAACAAAGTTTTATTTATTAAAAAATGATGCGTACATTTGATCAGTTTATAGTTACGTTTAACGTTGTGTGACTTTATGAAACAAGTTAGACGTAAGTCTTGGTGTAAAACATCTGGTTTCAGTATGTGGATAGTATAGTGGCTTTAACTTCATCTACTGCTTTGAATTCATTTCTTTAATGTTGTGCAGGAGGGGGTCTGATCATTAAGATCCTGAAGAGAACAGCTGTGTTTGATGACCGGGACTCCATCTCTGGTCCTCCAATTGCCCAGAGCATCCGACTAAATGTGCCCAAGAAAACCAAACTTTATGTGGACCAGACCATGAGAGAAAGGGAGAATGCTGTGGGTATGTACAGCCACCCAAAGCATACACATCTACATAGTTATCAGAAACAATTGAAGGAAGAGCTTTATCAAAATTCACTATGATTTTTCATGCTGGGTATTTCTGAAATGATATTGTCTGTGGAATGTTGTGTAGCCATGCACAGAGCCTTCCAAATGGACCTGAGCAGGCTGCGACTAGCTGCAGCCAGGGCCTACGTCAAAGCCCTGGAGTCCAGCCTAACTCCTATGTCAGCCAGCTTGACAGAACCTCTAAAGATGAATGCAGTGGTGAGTATAAATGTGTTCATGGTGGCCTTTATTTTAGTTACCTGTAAATGTATCTTAAGTATCTATGCCTGTGGACATTGACTTCAAACATTTTAGAACGCATTTTCATTAGGGTTACTGTGATAGCCGGTGTTACACGGTGTTCGGCCACACACTGATTACATCACTTGCCAATCGCGGCAACGCCCCAACTCTAGTTCTGCTTTTGTATAGTAATAAAAATTATTGAGTTCAGTTAGAGAATGGATGCTACAATTAAAAACTGAACGCATCTGCTCAATTCAGCTTGAGCTGAATGAGTCCGAGTCGCAGCACAGATCAGCCGGAGTCGGATTTCATTTATCACGTGACGAGATTGAGGCGAGCTGACTGACGAGACGACAGCAGAATATTTGGTTTCAAAAGATCTGTGTTTAATATAAGCGAATTTGTCATTGTACTGTTTTGTTGTTGTTGTTGTTGTGTTTTTCTTTAAGAATAATCATGAACCCACCATTCAAGCAATTGCTGCCCCGAATTGCTGCTAATTTGAAAGCGAAAGTAAAATGTGCAAGGCGGCACGGGCATTCATAAGTGATTTAAAAGCGAGTGTGGAAAAGAGGGAAATGCCCCTCCCTCGTGATACCAGTATTACCGGTGTCGTCACACGTCGCTTAACCAGTGGGAATATTTCCTCACCGTCACATCCCTAATTTCCATTTAAACAAGCATTTTAATCACATTGAAATTAGAAGACTTTAGTAAATAATATATACAAGTAAATAGAGCGAGGTTTGTAACCTTTTATTGGAAACCATTTAGATCTAATGGAGACGAGGCCTTTTTAACATCCAGATGCAAGACAAATTGAAGGCAAAAACAAGATGTTCGTGTGTGGTGGTAAGGTCACCACAAGACACTGGAAAAACTCAAGTGAGCCATGGCACAGATTCTACAAGTCTCTGGGGCTGTAGCAATGAGTGCCATTCTCCCAAAACGATATTCCCTTTGTTGGTGTTTTGATGATGATGGTGGTGATGAACGATGTCTAACAAACCCGTCCAAAATCTTGCATAGGTCTTGAAATCTCATGACTGTAAAGGCCATAGTGTTTGATTTACATAACTTTCATTCTCATCAAACCGTTCAATAAGCCCTCGTCCCCTGATGATGGGGGTGGGGTCATCCTGGAGAAGACTATTGATATCAGGATTGAAATATTCCATACTAGGATAAAGGAGATCAGTCAGAAGAGCTTTGTATTGATTTGCAGTGACCCTACTCTATAAAGTGACAGGTGGACTCAAACCATTGCAGCAAAATGACTTCCATGGTATAACAAAGCCTGTGGTTTTTCCTTTAATTTGTCATCCTTTTGTATATTTGTCTTTTAACTGACATGGTCTATAGGCCTAGCCAATTTACCCTCCACCTGCCTTCAATTAAGATCTGACAGTTAATACAAATATTTACATCTTTGGTGGAACACTAGTTTCATGAATAGTATGTAAACTATAATTGAAATACTTGATATGACAGATGTTTTTCCCCTTTGAGTTAGGTTCAAGGCTTAGGCCCGTCCTTCAAACTCACTCTGAACATCCAGAACACAGCAGCATGCCGCCCTGTAATGAACCTAGCCATCAGTTTCCTGTATGATGAGAATTTGTACAGCATGAGGACAGCCTTCTTTAAGGCAAGCTTAATTTTTTGCTCAAATTCTTCTTAAGTAATGTGTAATGAGGTGAATGAGTAGGAATTGGGTCATGTCTTATTATGCTGTGTGTCTGTAGATCCCTCTGCTGGTTCCAGGGCTAAATTACCCCATTGACACCTTTGTGGAGTGTCTGAGTGATAAAGGGATTTCAGACATCATCAAAGTGAGATTTTCATTTTATGTATGTCTTCTGATAAATACAGTACATGTCTTTTTTTTAAATGCTGCCATCTTTATATGCTGCAGGTGTTTGTGCTGAGAGAAGGGAAGAGCACCCCACTCCTCACCGCGCATATTAACATGCCTATAAGTGAAGGACTGGCACTCAACTAGGAGACATGGCCAAGATGGCCTGTATGTGCACTAGTACTGGATGAGATTGTCACTGTCACTGTGGCATTGTAGCGGCAGGGCTTAGCCATTATGCCACAGAGACTGAAGAGCCACTTACTGCAGGTGATCAGAGAAGCTTGTGCTGGCCATAGAAGCCGAACTTTAGGTTAAATCCGAAAGAAGTGTCTTGATATGATTGCTGAAGTCACAGATGTTTTATTGTTAAAGGCCACATAGTTTGGTGCGTGCGTGTGTGTGTGTGCACACAAGTCTATTAGCTTTTTTGTAATATAGTGTTGTAGTTAGTATGTGTATTTGTAAGTGCATTCACTGGCCACTTTATTAGGAAAACCTATGCGTCTGTTCATTCATGTAATTCATTCATGGACAAATAGGAAAAAATCTTATCTAATCTTCAGCTGTCCAGTTTTGGTGAGCCTGTAAGCCACTTTCTTTATCCTGGCTGACAGAAGTGGAACCCAATGTGGTCTTCACAGTATGTGACCATCCCAGTAGTTTCTGAAATACTCAATCCAACCTCTCTGGCATCAACAACCATGCCACAATCACAGTGACGGAGATCACATTTCCCCTCCCATACTGTTTAATGTAAATATTAACCAAAATGCTTGACTTGTATGTGCATGTTTTTATTCATTGTGCTACTGCAAAATGATTGCCTGATTGGATATTTGCATGAATGAGCAGGTTTTCCAAATAAAGTAGTTGAGGATTGTATATTATTTCTTATTCCTAATAGTATGTATGGTATTGTTATTTTAAGTCTTGCTGTCATGTTTAAAGGAATAAATTGAAAGAAAATTAAATCTCTAGTTTTCTTTCACCTAGGTGTGAATCTATGTTTTAATGCGTGCGCATGCTGGTTGATTTCCAGAACTTAGCCAGAGCGACATCTTATGGGTTTTTGCAGACTGACACACAAGTATGAATAGGGAACTTTTGATACAACATCTGAATATTGGGTGCGCTGTTGTCTGAAATACAATATGTTGTGTTACAAAAAAGACCAATGGAGGCTGACATGACTTTTACAAACCATGTTATGGTAGCGAACTAACTTCTGACTACAGCCATAATCCCAAATTAGCTATATTACACACGACAGCTAGCCACAGAATGTAAATTTGTAAACACAGATTTGTTAATACAGAATATCCAGCCTTTACAGATTCATCAGTGTGTGACTTGGACATCAGAAGATAAAACAATAATATACTTTGTTTTATTAATTCAGATGAATAGTTACTATACAGTGAAAGTCAAAAAATGCATCATAAATGTTGTAAAACTAGATTTGATTAGGTAAAAATAAATGCAAGTGAGGCCAGAGTGTCACAGAAGAATCGGTTCAAGTTAAGGTAGCTCAGTGAACAAGCATTTCGTAATACAGGCAGCAGGTTTTTCCACATTGCTTAAACTGCTTAAAGTTTCAAAAGCACAATCTTTGACATGCTTAAGATTTAAGTGCAGTGAAAAAGAAAAACATAGATCTATGTAAACATGGTAAGGGAGATCCACTGAAAGAAGAGAGACATAGAAAAGATGTAAGTTTTGTGTGATAATTGTAATTAAACTGAAATGTAATTTACTAATGACCAAGTGGACAAACCTGGGAGAAACTGAAGGACACCACTCCATCTGCATCTGTGTCCATGGTTTTAAATGTCTCTGTTGGGAGAATATAGTGCCGGAAAAAACATCAATAGAGGTCTCTATGTATTGATCTATCTACGTAGATAGATAGATAGGTAGATAGATATACTAACCTACATGTAATAAAACATGGATACATTTTGACATATTAAATAATGTTACCATATTTTATAACTGTCTTGTACTACAGCGCACTTGAATGCTTAAATGTAACTGATCACAAGGTATTAATTTATGTAGTAACATAGACACTTGTATGGCAGATGATAACTTCTAACCATCAATATGGTGGATTTTTCTGTGAGGAGACATTTATTTAGCATTTTGTGTAGGAGTGTCTAGTGTCAGTGTTTTGAACAGTAAAACTGTAACTTTCCAGTTAATCTATAACAATGCAAGCTGTATTTCTTGTCTTATTAACTTCAATAAAAAAAAAAAAAAAAGAGGCTGGTGAGGGAACAACTGTTACAATGCTGCTATATTGTGAGCCTGACATTCCACAACGTTGTATTTAATTGTGAATGGATAAAAAAAGTATGATGTGTCGTCCTTTAATAAATAAATCATTGTAATCAGGCAGATTGCTGTTATGTAAGAGGAATAAAACGTATTGTTATATGTGCATGACCACTCACTGAACATGCTCTCCAGGCGGATCAGACAAGTCACAAAGCTGTCAAAGTCCACATTCATGTCCTGCTTAGCATAACGCAAGATTATTAACTGGAAAATGTGGTTGGTCAGCTTGAAACCTGACAAATGAAACAGACATCTAAGCACTGTTCAGTTTTCCAATAATTACAATTATTATGCAATTCTCTATAATGAGTTGTTTGTACCTGCGGCTTCTAAAGCCAGACGCATTTCATAGGAGTTCATAGTGCCCGACTTGTCCAAGTCAAATTCTCTAAACACTGTCTAATATTTTTCAGTGTAGTCATATGCAAGAGAAGAAAACATTTAAACAAAGTGGATAAGTGCATGTTCAGTACAAGATGGAAAATCGGTTTGAGTTTTCATACAAGGAATAATAATTACTAACAAGATATTGTTTAATCTTCTCCCAAAGCACATGAAAATCTCTTAAGCCCAACCTTCCTTTGCCAGTTGTCTGCACAGACAATGTCAAGGCTATGTGTAGAATTTTTGCACTACAGTAGAGCTTCTACAGTGGTGAAATACTCAAAGTAATAAATATAAAAGCATAATTGGATATTGAGAAGTGAAAGGATACATCCAGGAGATTAATCATGCTTCTGCAGGCCTCCTTCTCAAAGCCATTTGTTTTTATGTCCTTGTCTATAAAGAGAAGTGAGAAGCTCCACTCAGTTATTAATTCAAAAATTAATCTCATTAGGATTTCCTGAAATCCAATATATACCACCAAATTCACAATCATTAGCACTTCTCAAGAGAAAAGACAAAATGAGCATATACAATATATTCCTGGGTTTAATTATGTGCAGATCCTGAGCTATAGCCTCTATCAAAAAATTATTCTGATGATAGTACAAATAGGTCAGGGACTATTATAAGCAAGGATTTGGTGCGAGTTGGTACAAGAATATATTTGTTTGGTATTTTCTTTAGTTCTGTATTGGAAAATTTAAATTGTATGTAAATTGACTATATATTTAGAGCTTGGTAAATGCTGCTAGCCACAGTTAAAGAGGTGCTAATGTAAAACAGTGTCCTACAATGCATGCCGAAGGATACACTTAAGGTTGCTTACGTTTGTTTACAACGCGGTTTAGAATCATCTGCAGCTTTGGTATATCAATCTCCATTTCCTACAGGCCAAGAGAGGAATATTGAAAAGGGGTTATAACGTCTTAGTAAATTCATGACTCAAAGACAGAAGTATACTTTCCTCTCCTTACCTTTCCAGCAAGCTTGACGAAAAGACCTTTAAATCCTTCATCAATCTCACTCTCCTGTAGTACGGGCTACAGTAGTCAAAAGTAGTCATTATGAATTATATAGCAGTTGTGTTGTTTTTTTATTTATTATTTTGAGTCCAAAATCTCAAATTGCTTTACATAGTACAGATAAAATGGTGAAACCAAGTAGACACGATAAAGCAAATTAATGAAACATTCTACAGTCATTAATGAAATATTTGTAAATCTATTAAAAAAATTAACAAGCTGTTTTTTAAAATACAAAAATCATATAAAAGACCCAATATGACTATGCTCAGGCCCAACTATTGAAGTATATATTTTTATTTAGCACCAATGTTTGTAAATCATAGATTAGAGGCAATATTAGAAACTGTTCCACCAACTAATCAGGTGATTAAAAGTAGTTAGTTAATCAAGTGCTTGGGATGGGTTAATATTAACAGTTAGCATCATCCAGAATATTAACATATCATCAAGATGGGCTTCAATTATTTTAAGCAGAGCTTAGCAGTCAATATAAAACTTTTTTTTTTTTTAAAGTACATTTTGAGAAGGTTAGCAGGCTTTGTGTGCGTTACCTCCTCTGGTAGATCTGCAGAAAGCTCATCATCAAGTTCCCTTCAAAAGAAAGACAGCACCTTTTTATTAGAATCTTTTTCCTCCATTTATAAGATAAATAATTATTCCTCTTTGCAAATATTGGACTTCATTTATGAAGCTGGACCAACCAAATGTAATAGTTTGTGGAAGGATTTACACAAGATATGTGTTATTGTATTATTTACGTAAATACAAATAGTTCTCAAACATTTGAGAGCTCCTGAGTTTGTGTAAATTGATACATAAGACTCACTAATGTAAACCTTGTTTGAGCTGCTTCAAATCAAATAACTGGCTTTAGTAACTGCAATGTTTTATATTTACTTGAAATAATGCAATCTAAAATAAATCAATAAATTAAGACAAATAATAACTAGCCATTTAATTAGGATAAAATAAATGACCCCCTGTATATAAAAGAAGGAAGTCAGCGTTTGTCTTTTGTAGATGACTTGCCACAGTGGTTGAGCTACATTGCTGCACTTTTTTACTAATAACTTTATGCACAATTTTACTAAATGCTTGATAAATGAGGCCCATAGTTATGGTTAACACTTGGTTCTTCTACATGTTCTTCAATGAATATCATGTTGACATAGATCACATATTTTGTAATTGTGTATTTAACACTGGCAGAAATGATAAATGAAATCACTCACTCAGATTCTGTGGCTTTTTCAGAGAAAACCCTCAACACAAAATTGCCCTCTTTGTTTGGTTCGAAGGTGGAGGGAACAATGATGTACTCCCCTGCAGGCAGACAGAAGCGTGAGCTCACCTCCCGAAGGTTGATGAACAGCTCGGAGCGAGCGCTGGACGTGTTCTTGAGAAAGAAGTCACGCTTCAGATGCACACCTGTGCTGCCCAGAAACTGCCAAGGACATACAGATCTCTCTGAGGATTTTTTTATTTCATGCAAATAGATTCCTCCTTTTCAAGTATCAACCTTAGCAAAACTTAATCCAGAGAACTGCACCAGAGCAGAACAGGCACTGACCTGACAGCATTAAGAACATCTCATGGATTACTCTAGATCATATATAGTTTCATTATTTTAGATGTGCATCAAACCCCATACCTCTTTGGGAACCTGTAAATGATTCAAAAATGAAAATTAGCAAGATAAAAACAAAAATGTACACAAATGCATAATTATTATCTAACCCATGATCTCAACAGCAACTGTTCAATCTCAGAACATGCCTGAATCTATAATCATCAGGGAAATAAGCACTGATACAGTATCTCACAAAAGTGAGTACACCCCTCACATTTTTGTAAATATTTGATTATATCTTTTCATGTGACAACACTGAAGAAATGACACTTTGCTACAATGTAAAGTAGTGAGTGTACAGCTTGTGTAACAGTGTAAATTTGCTGTCCCCTCAAAATAACTCAACACAGCCATTAATGTCTAAACCGCTGGCAACAAAAGTGAGTACACCCCTAAGTGAAAATGTCCAAATTGGGCCCAAAGTGTCAATATTTTGTGTGGCCACCATTATTTTCCAGCACTGCCTTAACCCTCTTGGGCATGGAGTTCACCAGAGCTTCACAGGTTGCCACTGGAGTCCTCTTCACTCCTCCATGATGACATCACAGAGCTGGTGGATGTTAGAGACCTTGTGCTCCTGCACCTTCTGTTTGAGGATGCCCCACAGATGCTCAATAGGGTTTAGGTCTGGAGACATGCTTGGCCAGTCCATCACCTTCACCCTCAGCTTCTTTAACAAGGCAGTGGTTGTCTTGGAGGTGTGTTTGGGGTCGTTATCATGCTGGAATACTGCCCTGCAGCCCATCTCTGCTTCAGTATGTCACAGTACATGTTGGCATTCATGGTTCCCTCAATGAACTGTAGTTCCCCAGTGCCGGCAGCACTCATGCAGCCCCAGACCATGACACTCCCACCACCATGCTTGACTGTAGGCAAGACACACTTGTCTTTGTACTCCTCACCTGGTTGCCGCCACACACACTTGACACCATCTGAACCAAATAAGTTTATCTTGGTCTCATCAGACCACAGGACATGGTTCCAGTAATCCATGTCCTTAGTCTGCTTGTCTTCAGCAAACTGTTTGCGGGCTTTCTTGTGCATCATCTGTAGAAGAGGCTTCCTTCTGGGACGACAGCCATGCAGACCAATTTGATGCAGTGTGCGGTGTATGGTCTGAGCACTGACAGGCTGACCCCCCACCCCTTTAACCTCTGCAGCAATGCTGGCAGCACTCATACGTCTATTTCCCAAACACAACCTCTGGATATGACTCTGAGCACGTGCACTCAACTTCTTTGGTCGCCCATGGCGAGGCCTGTTCTGAGTGGAACCTGTCCTGTTAAACCGCTGTATGGTCTTGGCCACCATGCTGCAGCTCAGTGTCAGGGTCTTGGAAATCTTCTTGTAGCCTAGGCCATCTTTATTTAGAGCAACAATTCTTTTTTTCAAATCCTCAGAGAGTTCTTTGCCATGAGGTGCCATGTTGAACTTCCAGTGACCAGTATGAGGGAGTGTCAGAGCGATGACACCAAATTTAACACACCTGCTCCCCATTCACACCTGAGACCTTGTAACACTAACAAGTTACATGACACCGGGGAGGGAAAATGGCTAATTGGGCCCAATTTGGACATTTTCACTTAGGGGTGTACTCACTTTTGTTGCCAGCGGTTTAGACATTAATGGCTGTGTTGAGTTATTTTGAGGGGACAGCAAATTTACACTGTTACACAAGCTGTACACTCACTACTTTACATTGTAGCAAAGTGTCATTTCTTCAGTGTTGTCACATGAAAAGATATAATCAAATATTTACAAAAATGTGAGGGGTGTACTCACTTTTGTGAGATACTGTATGCTGTACATAGGGGATCAAACCAGGGAGCTTGGAGCTGTGAGGCTAACCACTGTTCTACCATGCCACCACATTGGACTATTAAAAGTATAAATTTACACTTACAGGAACTAGACCATTTCTATTCCAACAATCATTAACTTATCTCAAAATGTTTTGGGCTACCCCTAAAGCACATCACATCACTAGTATATATAGTTTTCATCTTTATTATCACAGGAAACAATTTGTGCAAAGAACAGAAATCATGTTGACTTGAAAGTCACTTCTTGAAACTCACTCAGTCACTCAAAATATATGACTATGTCACTAAAATGACTTACTACAACCACTGAGAAGGACATTAGAATTTTCAATTCATCTCTCAGTAAGCGATTATCTACAGTTGCGTTAGATAAAGATTAGGTTGAAAAACACACTGAAGTATTCTTTTAGGAACTGTGATCCTCCAAGACTAGAGGTAGGCAACTGTGGTATTGAGCATCATACCAAAGCCTTGGCGAAGAAAATCCCTCTAATCTCCCATATGTTATATTACAAGATCCAAATTAGCTTCTTACCTCATAAATGGCATATCCAATCGTTTCCATGTCTTTGCCCTGTTGTCGTAACAGCCGCCGATCCTTCTGCATTAGTGCCACCAGAAAACTGCAGCCATCTTGGCCCTCAGTGTCTGGGTTTTTTAGTGCGATTTTATACTGGGGGTTGATCCAAAATGTTGCTGCATGCATAATAAAATATGAAATCCAAGGGCTAAATACTCTGTTTTAGAATCTACATAAGAAGCGTGACAATAAAGCGATATATGGATAAACTACAATAATGGACATAGTTAAGCCTTAGTACCTGGGTAGTTCCTGCAGCCTCCAGCCGTGCTGCCTCTCCTCCACTCTCCTGGGTACAGGGCCGAATTCCACTTCTTCAGCTCACTGCTTTGCAGTGCATCAGCTGTCAGATTACAGATCTCCAACCTGCTGAACTCCTTCATGAAATCATTGAATGACATCCTGTGGTATGAGGGGCGAGAAAGAGAAACTATCCAAATAAAAACAGTGACGTCTGAAAAATCTAATTTGATATTATTTTAATACAGTATCTATTTGTGAAATGTGGAATAAAATGCTGTTTGCACATATTCCACAGTGCTGTTGTATGATCAAATCTGATTTGTCAGAACATGTTGAACGTAGCTTTATCCTTTCTATAGTAACAACTAATTCACTGGGGCTTGTATGGTGAACAAACTACGTAAATTAACACTAATAATAAACAGATTAAATATGTGTTGCTACTTAACAAGAAAACCATATAATTGTTCATATTTTGAAGTTTTATGTTAGGAGATTAATTTAACATTCATGAAAGGAGTCTCCAATGTCAGTGCTTTCTAACAGTCAGTTAATTTTCTTTCGTGGGAAGGTCTTCAGAACAGAGGACTTTGTTATTTCTCAGGTTTCGCAGTAACATGACAAGCTGCATTGTTTTCTTAATAACTTCAAGGAAGAGAAAAAAAGAGAGGCGCATGATACATTACAGCTGCTATAATGTAAGTGATAACAGGAACTGACACTTCTCATGGCCATTCCACAACATAAATGTAACTAAAGATGGACAAAAAGCATGATGTTCATTAATAATATATATATATATATATATATATATATATATATATATATATATATATATTTCTATAATAACATGCCCAGTCATGTTTTATTCCCTACTTACTGATTTAACCTTTTTATGGCGGGTGAACTTCGTGTAAATTGCATCTTCCAACAAGACCATCGATTTAACTTCAAATTGACAATGCCTTAATTTACTATAGCATAATTAAACACTGATACTGCACCAGAACTCTCCATCTTCGCAGCAATTATGCATACGTTCCCTTAAGGAAGGGTCAATCCCATTCCACTCCTTGGAACTAAATGGGACAAAGCAGAGTTAATGACATCATTATCTATTTTTCTGTGACACCAGCTTCTTCACTTTTTATTGCACTTTATGTATCTTTATGTATTAATTTATTCTGCATTCTCACGTGTCACTCCAGGATCCAGTCCATTCCACCTCTCCCCAGGGGTTTCGGATGCGAAGCAGCTTTACAAGCTTTCCCTTAAATTCCACCTAACCAAAGGGAATTCAGAGATAAGTAACCAGTAAGCTTTGGTTATACCAGACAACAATTACCTTGCTCACCTCTTCCACTCCTGTAACAGAATAGGCATGGCCTTTCACAAGCTTTTTGAAGGTGACTGCCTCCATGTCAAAGAAACCTGTGATCTAAATGTGAGAATGTCTTTAGAAATCATTATTAATACAGAATCTCATATACACTGTATGTAAAGTAATGCATGTATATACTCACATCTATAGAGCAACCCATTAGAGATCCTCTTTCTACAGCTCTTCGGATGATGCTGAAGAGGTTGGCTGGAGCTTTCTTTAGTTCATACATTTCTGTAACACCACCGGTAAAATCCTCAAAACCTTCAGAGGTGCAGCCTCCAGAGAGTGCCTCATAACAACCATTTAACCTGTCACACACATGTACATATTTAATATACACTTTAATAGGAACACCTCTACCCCTGCTTATTCATGCAATTATCCAGTCAGCAAGCTCACCAGAACTGTATAGCTGAAAATTTAAAAAAACAAAACAACAAAAAAATCATCTTTAATTATCCAGTTACAGTGAGCCTGTGCCTAGACTGATTTCTGCTCTTGGTTGACAGCGGAGTGTAGCCAGATGTGGTCTTTTGCTGTTGTAGGCCATCCATCTCAAGGTTTCATGTGCTGTGCATACTGGGACGCGGTTCTGCTCACCACAGTTGTAAAGAGTGGTTATTTGAGTTACAGTAGCCTTTCTGTCAGCTCCAAAGAGTCTGGCCATTGTCATCTGACCTCTTTCATCAACAAAGCATTTCCACCCACAAATCTGTGTAGACTCCAACTCATCTGGCCCGAACAAACCATGCCATTGTCAAAGTCACCGATATCCCATTTTCCCCTATTCTGATGTTTGAAGTGAACAGTGTGAACTATAAAAATCTTAATCCCTCTTACTTGGCATATGCCTTCTCGACTAGTGCACTCCAGAACTCCGCCCCTTCAGCTGAGTGGACAAACAGAAGCTTCCCATCTCTGACTGGCAGCCGGTCATCAATCACTACATCTACCCAATCCCCAAACTGCCAAAACTGCAAGAGAGGAGTGAGAACACTGATTATTACATCAGGTCAACCAGAGTGAGACTAATAGTCCTTTTTATCCTGTTAGTTCATAATCATTCATATGCAAATCAGAAGACACTTTATTTGAAAAGCCAATGCATGATGTTGCTGCTGTGGAACATGGTATAAATCACATTCATACAATGCCATACAAATGACAGATCACTGCATAGAAAAACAATATCATGTACAGCAGGAACAATTATACTAGCTCAGTTAATAGGAGGTACTGTACATAGGACATTCAACATATTGCATATCATTGCTTCTGTCAGGTGGGAAGTTTGAGCTTTTTTGAACAATACTTTCACTCACTACTTTAAAACATGCTACTTTCCACATACTGCAATGCATCACATACTCTTTCTAGGTCATTGTCACGTCTCGAGACGTAACGAAGATAGGGACGGATGCAAATGCAGTTTTACGGTTTTATTGAAGAGAGACACAGGCAGGTAAATCCAAATCGTAATCCACAAACGTAATCCAGAAACATGCAAAGGTCAGGCGATCGGCAAACAAGCATAAACTGGGCAAGGCAGGAATCAATGTCATGGTCACGGAAAACAGGGTCGAGATACAAAACAAGAAACATATAACAATAGCTAGGGACTGGGAGAGGAGAAACCAGCGTGAACTAAATCTAACGTTTAACTTAAATAACTCTAACAAGCAACCTAACATGGATATTGACTATGACTATGACTATGACTATCTATGGTAACGTAACGAATGGAATGGAATGGAATGGAATGGAATGGAATCTAAACTAAACTTATCTTATCTACTATTCCACGCTGTGTGCTGGGAGGCGCGCGGTATATATACAAACCTAATCAGCGTCAATTGCTGACGGCTGACACCAATCTAGACACACGTAAAACAACAGCCAATGACAGAACAGGGAGGAGACATAACAGAAACATACCAAAAGCACGTGTCCAATGTACACAATGTCACGATTGTCAACAAACGAGAAGCAGGTGCTCGCGCACCTTGCTCGTGCACGCGCGCCCACATGCTCTCCAGCGCGCTGCTTAAAGGGGAGACCGTGACAGTCATGATGTGACTTTTTTTCAAGATAGCTTCAATTGGTTCAATAAAAAAAACTAAAAAACAAACAAACATATTAACCAAAAATAACACATTATGTGCTTTGGGAGATAATTAGGCTCCCATGATTAACTGTAGATTAACGTCTGCGTATATTCATAACCCTAATGAAAATATTGAATTATTTCTAACGCATATTTCTGAAGAAAATATTGAAGTATTTCTAATGCATCCTGTCCAGACAGTCTCAGAGATAGCTCATGGGTTTGGAAAGCATGCCATAAATTCACTGGATTGCTTTGCCAATTTTTCACAACAATATTATTTCACGGCACAGCTTGGATATCACTGCAGGGTTTGTAGTTCCAGAAGATCTCAGGCTTTGTTGCTGAAGACTAGATGAGGTCTACAAACAGCTAACACCACACAATACAACATTACTCCCCAATTCAATAATCATCCAGTGCTGTTAGTCAAACACAGTATACCATCATAGAACATAGTCAAATATAGTAGACCATCATTTCTTCAACAACTGCTGACCCCCACATGATTGGTTTTACCACAAGTCTCAGTGAACAATCCATGCTGTTTTATTCAGATGACTGAGTCTAAATAGGCTGAACAGGTTTGTGAAACAGACCCATGTATGCTACTGGAATTTGACAGGAGGGCGCAAGCTCTGCCCGGCCCGGTTGAGTTGTAGGCAATTGGGTATCTGTTTTCCCCATAAATAATCCCTGTAAATATAGCCAACAGTGAGGGGGGTGGTTTGAAATGCTGTATATGCAGTTCTACTGAATGCTGCTCTGGGGGATGGGAAGGAAAAGGCCATGCAGTAAAGCAGTAATTTTTTGCCCTGATGTTAGCAGAGGGACCAGAAATTATCGCATATTCACATTAGTAATAGAGGTCTTGCTGACTTTTAATGTGACAAATTGTGACATGATACCTGGAAGTGAAAGATTCCAGCATATTGTTGATGGAAGCTCTGGCCATGAGGTACCACACGGCGAAGCAGTGGCTCATTCAGAGTAAGACATGCAATGGCCGCCAGCAGCCAACAGTCCCCTGAGTCAGAAAGTGATAGTTAGCAAGAATGAAAGAGAAATATTTGTCTGGTTACTAATAAAGATATGTTACAAAAACAAACACTGCTGCTCATGTTGAGTCACAGGGCACCATAACACACTCGGAGAAAAGCAGTATCTTCCCTCTTCTGCATACATGAGCTCACAGATGCCCATGATTGGCTAGTATAATAGTGATTGACAGGGAAGAGAATATGCTAACCCTCCTACCCACTATGGCCAGTCTTGCTGTGGCCTCACCTGGAGTCAAACTTGCAATCTCCAGATGATAGGGATAAACATTTTTCTCTTGTGCCACTTGGGAGTCAAAAGCTAATTTTTATATATTGTTATGCAATGGATGTAGTTTGTTTCTTAATTTTTCTGGTCCAGAAATGATCTCCACTCCCATAGAGCTGCTCATCTTTGCCCCTTTTCATTAAAAGGCAACTTATATGGCAGAGTTTCAACAGACGAAGTGGTATTAGTTGAACTGGAAAAGAAAGTTAGTCAGTTTTTTCAATGTTATTGCAGTACACCTTTCATACAGCAAAAAAAGACAAACGATTCCTTTAACTCTTACAGCTGTGAATTAAGTAATTTTTGCATTTTTGCCTTAAGAAAAAAAATCTTCCACTTCTTTCTAATCATATTGTTCAGCTAAAACATTCTTTCCGTCCCTACTGAATGCAGGGTTGTACCTAGAGCTCCTTGGCAGATGTCCGTGCGAGTGGCTCCATCTACAATGAAGTGTGGGTCAGTACAGAACTCCTGGAGTGCACAGAGAAGACCTATGGGTCAGACAGGGCACAGAAGTGACTGGAATATCTATGAGGTTTGTAGGTGTTTGGATGTAAACTGTAGAAGATGGCAAAAGAGCCTCCACAGGTAAGCAGCTTGTGAGAGGCTTGCATACTACAGACTCTCACCGTGGGTCTCATCCAGCAAACCCCTTTGGTTTTGGCAGAGCCGGGTGCCAACTCCCTGAATCCTAGTGCGGAAGGTTTGGCTGGGAAGGTTTCATCCTCATATAAACGGCCACTCTGGAGGCAGCTGGCACGCAAAGACTCAAAGTCTTGACCGAGGAACTTCAGAGCCCTATCATTCTGACCAAGACCTTCATTGCGGTCCCACTCACTCCTCAGTCGAGCAGCTACTCCGGTGGCATATATAGGTTCCATGGGTCAGTAGCTAGTAATTCTGAGAATAGCATGGAAACTGATTAGAGATTCAGGAATTTAATGTCTTAACATTGATATAAGTAAACAAATTCTTATTACTAATAATAAATTCAATGCACAATCTCATGCATAACCTCAATATGATTTCCTTTTGTTATGTATGTCACATTTATTTGGAATAATTCAAGGAAGAATTTACAAAAAAAAAAAATATTGGAGTGTTAAAACAGATATGTGGATAAAATATTGTTTCCAGTACACAGGACATTAATGGATACTCTCTCAGAAATGAAAAATTAACTAGTAGACATAACTAATACTACTTAATTGAAAAATGCCTACCTTTAGATCTCTAGTTCTGATATTCTTGATAGCACTCTCCAGTTGACATTAAAAAGCATGGATTTTGCTTATCTTTAATCAGGGTAGTTTATTTTCTGTATAGCCAGAGCTGTCCCAAATGCCAAGCCTGCTGTGTCCTGTACCAGTGGTGCTAAAAAAAACAAGCCTGAGTGAGTTGCTGGGTTGCCAGATTTGATCAACTCCCTTTCTGTGATTTATGTTTAAAGCCTCCTAATTCAGTTTTAATTGCAACCCAAGTTACAGATTTGTTTTCTACAGCCCATTACTATTTGTAATCAGTTTGATTAAAAAAAAAAAATTATCTAATTGAGCTGTATGTTTCAATCTGGCATCGTTATGCAAGCCGTCAGCTCTGCACTTCATGGGTTGGGCAACTGCAGTGAGGAGGAGCTGTGAGCAGACTGCAGACCAGTGGGCGTGTCTTTCAGCAGCCTTTTAGACACACCCTTCAGACTATTCTGGGTAAGCTCCAGCGGGTAGGTTTCCTCTTCAGTTCTTCTATCTCACAAAAGTAATTAAAGTAAAGTCACTGTGAGTAATCTTTCAAACATGCACAACAGTAGGAATATGAATTCATATATTGAGGATTTTTTTTATTATTTCCACAGTGTGTAAGCTTTCTTGCTGATAATAAAACAAATTCCCAGCACATGATGCATTTCTGAAAGTCTTAAGGTGTTATCTACCTACAGTGGGGGAAATAAGTATTGAACGCATCAACATTTTTTTCAGTAAATATATTTCCAATGAGGCTATTCACATGAAATTTTTACCAGACTTTTGATATTCACTCAAGAAATCCACACATATAAAGAAATCCAAACATTAAAGTCCATGAATGAAGTTATGTGTGATAAAGTGGAATGACAGGAAAAAAGTATTGAACAAGCTAAGTGGAATTTATTTAATACTTAGTGAAGAAGCCTTTGTTTGTAATGACGCTTCAAGACGCTTCCTGTATGAGGAAATTAATCGGCCGCAGTATACAGGTGTGATTTTGGCTCATTCTTCTAAACATATTGTCTTTAAATCTTGTTCAATTGGATTCAAGTCAGGTGATTGACTGGGCCATTCTAACGCCTTGATTTCTTTTCTCTGAAACCAACTGAGAGTTTCCTTTGCTGTATGCTTTGGATACACTGGAATTCTTTGGATCGTTGTCCTGCTGGAAGGTCCACCCATTTTCATCATCCTGGTGGATGGCAGCAGATTCTTCTCAAGACTCTCCTAGTAAAGGGCTCCATTCATTGCTCCTTCAATTATATGAAGTCTGCCAGTACCATGTGATGAAAAACAACCCCAGACCATGATGCTTCCACCTCCAAACTTCACTGTTGGTATAGTGTTTTTAGGGTGATGTGCAGTGCCATTTCTTCACCAAACATGGTGTGTAGTATGACAGCCAAAAAGTTCAATTTTGCTCTCATCTGACCAGACTACACTCTCCCAGTATTTCATAGACTTGTCCAAATGAGTTGTAGCAAACTTTAAATGAGCTTTGACGTGCCTTTTCTTTAGTAATGGAGTCTTGCTGGGTGAGTGTGAGCAGTGGAGTGCATCACCTATTGTTTTCTCTGTGAAGATGGCACCTGCTGCCTCCAAGTGTTTCTGGAGCTCTTTCTGAGTGGTCCTTGGTTCTTAGGCTACTCTGACTATTCTTCTGACTCCCTGGTCAGAAATTTTGCAAGGAGCTCCTGTACATGGTTGGTTGATGACAGAGTGATGTTGCTTCCACTTGTGGTTAATGGCCCCAATGGTGCTTACTGGAAGATTCAGAAGTTTTGAAATACATCTGTATCCGATTCCATCAATATGTTTCGCAACAATAAGGTTGCGAAGGTCTTGGGAGAGCTCTTTGCTTTTACCCATCATGAGATGTTTCTTGTATGACACCTTGGTAACGAAAAACCTTTTTATAGACCATCAATTTACTAACCCAAGTGATATTAATTATTTATGGATTTCAGCTGGTTCCTTACCTTACCTTGCCTTGGAGAACTGCTTTTTCTTAGTGTGTTCAATACTTTTTTCCTGTGTCATTCCACTTTATTGCACATAACTTTATTTATGGACTTCAATGTTGTGAATTCTTTATTTTTTCAGATTTCTTCATTTAATATTGATGTCTGGTGAAAATTTCATATGAATAGCCTCATTGGAAATATATTTACTGAAAAAAAAACTGAAAATGAAAAAAAAAAAACTTTTTTCCCCACACTCTATGTGGAAAAATAAATGTTTACACCATATTTAAAAGAAGCATGGTTTACCCATTTGTGAAAAACTGACTGAAACTAATTTTTAATGACATGTTTGGGGATTTGGTACACATATTTCCAATGGTGTAGGTCCGTACTTTCATTTTCAATTACATGTTTAAAACTTTGATATTATTAATGACAAAAAAATTTATGACATAAAAAAAATCTAATTTCAATGGCAAGATTTGATATAATCTTCTCCAAACTCATCATCAACATATTCTAATATTATATGAACACATCCCATCCCATCCCAACCCTAGTCCCCCTTTGCTTTTATAATAACCTCCTCTCTTCTGGGAAGGCTTTCCATGAGATTTTGGAGCATGGCTGTTGGAATTTACCCATTCAGCCACGAGAGCATTAGTGAGGTCGAATGATGTCGAATGAAGAGGGGTGCATATGGTGTTCCAATTCATCCCAAGAGTGTTCAGTGGGATTACGGTTAGGGCTCTGTGCAGGCCACTCCAATTCTTCCACACTAACAATATCTTCACTGAGCTCGCTTTGTACACAGGGGCAACAGTTTGGATAAGAAACACATATGGATGTGACACTCAGGTGTCCACAAACTTTTGTCCATTTAGTGTATATAGTATATAGTTATATAATATGCTGCATATTAGCACTAAATAGTAAGTAAGATTCTATTTTTTGATCTCTTGTAGGGCACGGTGGCTTAGTGGTTAGCACACTTGCCTTGCACCTCCAGGGTTGAGGGCTCAAAACCCGCCTCCGCCCTGTGTGCACAAAGTTTGGGTGTTCTCCCCATGCTTCGGGGGTTTCCTCCAGATACTCTGGTTTCCTCCTCCAATCCAAAGACACGAGTTGTAGGCTGATTGGCATTTCCAAACTGTCTGTAGTGTGCGTACGATAAGTAGTACAGAAAATGGATGGATCTCCAGTAGTAACTACATTATTACTCAGTATTTTTAAAAAATAAAGATAAAAACAATCTCTTATATGAACACAGAACAATAAGTAAAGTCTCTGCATACTACATTTTTTTCTTTGTACTCTCTCTGGTTCTGATACATCTGTATAATGTATCCTGGTTAGAATTGGGTTAGAAGAAGGCAAGAGTAAATTGTAAATCTGTGACATGGCCTGTGTATAGCCAGTGTTACAGACAGTGAAAATGTATGTTCATTAGCAATTATTAGGAGAAATGTAAAATGTTGGAACCTATCATTACTTTATTTAAATTACTTTTGCTTAGAGTATGCATTTTATTCTTGATTAATTGTAATATACTTTATGATCTATGATTTAATGTAAATTATATTTATTGTAACACAACAATGCAAACATCTATTTCAACAAAATCACCCAGGCCACAGATATGCTAATGAAAGGTTTCATGAGATGTCTGCACATTGCCCATCTGATATCTAAGGTTCCAAAATTTTGACATTTTACATTCAAGGGGCTTCAGCGGCTCCCTTAAGTCCTTTAGCCTCAACTCCGGGTGTAGAATGTGAGAACAGAGCATCACAGAGTTCATTAATATGTTTTGTTTCCACCTAACACCAAATGACTGGAAATTGAAGAAAAGCAGTTCCCCTGCAAACATGGAATGCTCAGAAGAGAAAAAAACTGCAGTGTGGATAATGTGAAGTGTTCTGAAGATTAGATTAGTTGTGGTGCAGGTTATTATAGAAGTAACGGTATCAGTCATTGATGGGCCTATGAGATAATGGCTGGGCGTATAAATAGATAGTCTGGGCATCAAAACATATGGTTTGGAAAACAGGCTCATTTCAGATTTTTCCCCACTAGGGGGCAATAGTAGGCTACAGTATAGTGTGACGGTCACCTGACAGTACAGCCCCATGTGACCGAAATCTCACAAATCTCTCAGTACAACCAGGAGAGTACAGAGAGAAAGAGATAGTGAAGTGGTTTCTGATATTCCATAACTTTAAGGGTCACGTCCTTACCTGAGTAGGTGTCAATGTCTGTGGCACACGTCATTGAGATTAAATGCCATACCATGAAAGTCAAAAACATGCCAGATTAGAACAAAGTGGAATAACCAGCACATCTACTACACTAAGGATCAAATATTCCCCATCTGTTACTGAACAGGTCAATATGAACACAGTACTGTACTGCTTGACTACTCTCCTGGGTTATTCAGTTCATGTGCTGCTTAAAGCCCTGTGCTAAAAATACCTAGATACGTTTTGCCAAACAGAACAAATATGTACTTATGCTGTCAAGTAGGTCTGTTGTGGTGAGAGTAAGAATGGTTGAACATATTTCCCCCCAGTGTTAAATACCTCGTTAATCAGCCTAGTTTAATCGCCTTTCCTTTGCAACACCTGCACACTTGATAACTCTAATCTCTAAATTGCAATTTTGCACACATTCTGTAATTGCACCCACACTATGTCGACATGCAAAATTTATCTACCTCTACACATTGTGTGATTGCTGCTCTGTGCAACTGCTAAAAGTAGAGCAATGTGCAATTTTATATGTAAATTGTATACTGTCAATGTGAACTCCCAACCTATAATTTACGTAGCCTACTCAGCCCATGCACTTTGTATGTGTAGGTTGTGCTTTGTTTGCTGTCATATGCATAGGCACTATTACAACCCCAATTCTAAAAAAGTCGGGACACTGGGTAAAAAGTAAATAAAAACAAAATGCAATGATTTGCAAATCTTATAAACCCGTATGTTATTCTCAATAGAACATAGACAACATAAAATGTTTAAACTGAGGAAATGTACCATTTTAAGGAAAAATAAGTTAATTTTGAATTTGATGGCTGCAACACGTCTCAAAAAAGTTGGGACGGGGCAACAAAAGGCTGGAAAAGTAAGTGTTACTAAAAAGAAACAGCTGGAGGAACATTTTGCAACTAATTAGGTTAATTGGCAACACATCAGTAACATGATTGGGTATAAAAAGACTATCTTAGAGAGGCAGAGTCTCTCAGAAGTAAAGATGGGATGGAATCTGGATGGAAGCATATGTTGCTATAAAACCTGTATATACCTTTCAGCATTGATGGTACCTTTCCAGATGTGCAAGCTGCCCATTCCATAGGCACTAATTCACCCCCATACCATCAGAGATGCAGGCTTTTGAACTGAGTGCTGATAAAAAGCCAGATGGTCCCTCTCTTCTTTATTCCTCTTTAGTATAGAGAAGTGTTTTTCAACCTTTTTTGAGCCACGGCACATTTTTTACATTGGAAAAATCTTGCGGCACACCACCAACCAAAAATGTTACAAAATGACACTCTATAGCCTAATACAGTATATATCATTACAATATAGTTTCTCAATTTATTTATACTCACTCAGTGTGCAACCTGGGCCTGTTTAGATGAACACAAAGCCGATATCCTGGCAGGAATTGAAGAAAGACACACACAAAGCTCTTCTTCAACAGCTCTCACTCTCTCTGTTTTTAGTTTTTATTGCAATTAGGCTAGAAAAGCTCAGCTCACACAGATATGTTGTGGAAAATGGGAGCAATGTCAAAACAGCTTTGTTGGCCAGAATGTTGAATTCCTTGCCAGCAGTCAACCAAAAACTGTCCAAAGGAAGATCAGCAAATCTTAGCTTTAAACCACGATCTTGTTTCAGTTCAGTTAGTTCCTCTGCTCCTGTAAAGTCATGTCCTTTCCAACATCTGATGCTGAGCGGTATGGGTCCCTAACCCAGTCAAGGCATTCAGTGGAGGCTGAAGAGAAATAAAATGACAACTTCTCCTCAAGAGTTTTCAAATGTTTACCTATTACCTTGCACAGTGCAGCAATGTCCATCCATCTTCTATACCACTTATCCTTCCTTCAGGGTCACGGGGAAACCTGAAGCCTATCCCAGGGAGCATCGGGCACAAGGCTGCAGCAGTGTGATCTTGCCATTTCTCTATGAGTGGGAACATCTCAAGGTTGGCACTTGTTGCACATGTTGTTGCCAGAGGTGCACCTTTAAACTGAATCCATTTATTTGATCTGTGCTTGTAAGCAGGATTTCATTTCCTGGGGGGGTGACCCCCCCAATGTTGAGGAAATACCAATCTGTCCCCGCTAATATACAGTAGAAAATATTTTCTATATGTCCCCCTTTAATGAACCCTGCCAACTGATCTGTATTTTCTTCATCTATTCTATTTATTTATGCCTATTCCTTTTTAATATATTTCCGTTTGTTAAGGAAAATCGGTGTGTGCCCCACCTCCAATTGTACACTTGGTTGCGCCCATACTCAACGTAAATTCATTGATATATTTTAGCAGCTCAGTCTGTAAGAAATGGAGACAGCAGCCATGTGGAGAAAAGTGCAGCAGAACATACGAGCTTTTTTCAGACAGTAAGTAACTAGATACCTAAATAATAGGTAACCTTAGCTTAGTATAGAAGGCATCATACCATGGCTTGGTTTGTTCTTAAGAACGTCAATTAACGTTTGATATTTGCACACCCACGAAGTAGGCTAATCTAATGTCAGTTCCAGTTTTTGACCATTAACGTTACATTCACTTGTATATCCTCCCGCCGAGTTCGCTGTGAACCCTCACGTTGTGACAGACTGTTATAAATGCGAGTGAAAGTGAAGAAAATTGCACAGCATTTCGTTCCTTTACACTACATTTGGGCTAAGGACAACTAAGTGGACCTAACCCCCCCATGTCCATACCATGGTTACGCCACTGCTCACGGTCCAAAAAACAGTGCGTAACAATAAGATCTGGGTTTCTTTCCTTCACTCTGCTAACGAAGCCTGTGATGCGCCTGACCAGGGCTGCAGCTCCATCAGTGCAAACACTTGTGCAATTTTCCCACGTAAGTCCGCCCTGGTCAAGATATTCCGATGTGACCCGAAAAATTTCCTGTTGTTTTTTCTGGCAGTGCCTTGCAAAATAGGAAGTTTTCTCTAATGGCATCTCCATCCATAAAACGCACATTGGCTGTTTCTGTGTTTTCATGCAGGTGAATAAAATAGTCCATCGGCTTGTTTTGAAGTGACAGGTGTTTCGTTTTGAGATGGCGTTTAAGCTTGCTTGGCACCATGGTGCTGTTGGACAGCTTCTCGGCACACACCAAGCGTAATGGACTCGGTGTCGTCTCATCCCCGGTGAAAGTAAATCCGAACGAAAGATAGCTTTCGCTGTATTGCCTCGAGCTCACCATCGTTGCTTTCTTTTTACCACCACTCATACTAGGGCCTTCACTTGGGTCAGAATCTTGTCCAGGGCCCAGTTCGGAGTTTGCTTTTTTCCTTTTTAAAAACTTCTCCATCACTGTCACCACGACCTGTTGCATGCATCACTAATTCTCTTGTCTCTAAGAAGGAACGAGGCAATTAGCTACCTGCTGCCACCTGAACGAATATTACATTACTCTGCCAGTCACTATATATTACAGCACAGATGACAATAGACAATGGCATATTATTTGCAGAAAATAGTTAATAAATGTTAATTTTTTTAAAAAAAGAAATTTTTTTAAGACTAATTAAGTGAAATTGGAAAATTTCTCATGGCACACCTGACGATCTCTCACGGCACACCAGTGTGCCGCGGCACAGTGGTTGAAAATCACTGGTATAGAGGATGAGGCACCCACGGTTTCCAAAAAGAATTTAAAATTTCAATTCGTCTGACCAGAGAACAGTTTTCCACTTTGCCTCAGTCCATTTTAAATGAGCTTTGTCCCAGAGAAGACGGCGGCATTTCTGGATCATGTTCCCATATGGCTTCTTCTTTGCATGATAGAGTTTTAACCAGCATTATGTTTTCTGTGTTCTATTGTGAATAACATATGGGTTTATGAGATTTGCAAATCATTGCATTCTGTTTTTATTTACATTTTACACAGTGTCCCAACTTTTTTGGAATTGGGGTTGTATAGAAGAAGAAGAAGAAGAAGGAGAAGAAGAAGAACCCTTTATTTGTCACATATACATTACAGCACAGTGAAATTAATTTCTTTGCATATCCTAGCTTGTTAGGAACCGCAGGTCAGAGCACAGAGTCAGCCATTATATGGCACAACTGGAGCAGAGAGGGTTAAGGGCCTTGCTCAAGGGCTCAAAGCTTGAAACCCCTAATCTTCTGATCAGAAACCCAGATACTTAGCCATATAGCAGCAGCAAGAGCAACAACAATGACAACAACAACAAAAGAATACCTGAAAGCCTACCACAGTTAGGGTTTGTCAAGAGCAGTTTTCTGACCTCAGACCACATGAACATTTATATGAGGTATGCTGGAGAAACATAACGAGTGAAAATGTTTCTAGGCAGTTTTCTAGACAACATCCTACCATGCTCTTTGAAATGCGTAAAATGGCTGAGCAGGCCCTGTTGACCCTGATTTTGGATCAAAATGGCAAAAAATGAAAATTAGCTTAGGATAATTTTCATAAATTCACATTTATAAATGATGATTAATGTACACTGTCCCTTTTTGAAACAAACAAACAAATAAGTAAGTAAGTAAGTAAGTAAGTAAGTAAGTAAGTAAGTAAGTAAGTAAGTAAGTAAATAAATAAATAAATAAATAAATAATACAGTGCCTTTTATAACTAATCTCCTCCTTGACCTTTTTCACATTTTGTAGTGTTACAACCTGGAACTGAAATGGGCCTAATTGTGATTATATGGCATGAATATACAGGAAATAGCTTATAATATTGCTGTGGGAGGAGAAATTGATTTGCTAAATTATTTACAAATAAAAATAGTAAAAGTGTGACTGTTAGGTGTGAATACCCTAAATTAATTCTAGTGTAACCAGTTGCCATCAGAAATCCCATACTGTTATTAGTTGAATATAAAATAAGTGGCAATAAGTGAGCTTGAAAGAGGGTTATTTATTGCTCTTTGAAGAGGGCATGGATGGCAGGAGCTTCAGGCACAAAGACTGCTCAACTAGCAAGTGTTTCAATAAAACAATGACTAAAATGACATCTGTATTTAGATCTATGGAAAAGACATCAGGGCTGGAATCTGTAGTGCACATTAAATGAACATAAAGCTTGTGCAAAAGCGTGACATGTAAAGGAAAACAGAAGAGTAACTGAACAAGTAACTGAGAATGTCAATGCAGGATGTGATCAGACTTTCAGCAAAAACAATCCACTGACAACAACATGTAGAGAGATATTATATTTGCCATTACATAGACAGATGGAGATTTAGAAGTTGGTGAACAACCACAAGAACTGGTATAGAGATGTGGGGGGAAAAGTAATCTGGCCAGCTGAGTCATTCTTCATAAGCTTGACAAGTGGATGATTATTCATGTGTGGTGTCCACCAGGCGTGAATGCTTGATCCTTACAGTGAGGGGGTTCGGTGGCTATGTTATGCTGTGGGAGGCATTGTGCTGGTATGGTTTTGGTCCACATGTTATCTTAGCGAGCAGGATCACTACAAAGCAATACAAATACAAAAACATTTCTATCCTGATGGGAATGGTCCCTTCCAGGATGACTCCACCCCCATCCACAGGGCAGAAGATCTCACTGAATGGCTTGATGAGAATGAAAATTATATAACTTACCTGTTATGGCCTTCACAGTTACCAGATCTCAACCCAGTCGAACACCTATGGGAGATTTTGGACTGATGTGTTAGACAGCGCTCTCCATCACCATAATCAACACATCAATTTACAGAATATCTTTTGGAAGAATGATGTTTAACCATCCAGTACAGATCCATCACAGCTTCTAGTGGCCTGATTCCTTACTAACACACTATGTTGTTTTATTTTCTTTCATTTATCGCTCATCTCTATATATGATGGATGGACTTTATTGATCCCCAATGGACAGTTTGGATTGTATTCTGTAAAGATGAAAATTGTATCCCTGAAACACAAAATGTTTTTCAGACGTGATGTAACTTAATCTGCTTTTCTCGTTACAGAGTATGAGCAAGAGATAAAGGGATGGAAACAGCATTCTGGTTGCTGCAGCCATTAGAGACACATCAGTAGAGAGAGAGAGAGAGAGAGAGAGAGAGAGAGAGAGAGAGAGAGAGAGGTGGGACTCTCAGACTGTATCTCATCTGAGCTTTCCTGCTGTTATGAGCATAAGTATGCATAGTATTTAATGATTTATATGTACACAATAAGGCCAAAAGTATGCAGACACCAGACTTTCACACCCATATGTGGGCCTTACCAAAACTGTTTCCACAAAGGTAGAAACACAGAATTGTCTAGAATGTCTTTGTATGCTGTAACATTAAGATTTACCTTCACTATAATTACAGGGCTGAGCCCAAACCTGTTCCAGCATGATGCAATGCCCTTTTGCCCAAAGCAAGCCCTCATCGAATTTGTAATGGTTTTAAAAGTTATAATGGGAATTGTATTGGTTTTAATGGAAACTGTAATGGTCCCTTTACTGGTAATTTGTTGCCTTCTATTGGTTGCATGCTATGTTTAGTGCATACCACTAGACATAATGGTTAGCTGATGGTTTATAGTGGTTTGTAGTGGAAACCTTTAGAATTTCTATGATGGTTTCTATGATGGTTTCTACTGCATCTGCACCGCTTCATGCTCGAGCTTTTGAGGATTCCTTAAAGAAGCTCTCGCGCTCCTTTAACCAGAGGCGGCGCTGTTCTGTGTGATCGGAGAGAGACAGATTTCCGCCTTCCTGCGGCTAAAAAAGCTTCACTTGTCAAAGACTGGAGCAGTTTGTCTGCTGGAATGCAGCATGTTCAGTAGAGAGACTCTATACACTGGAGTATAAGATGAGCGGCGTTGGGAAGGAGGCGGTACGGGAGACAGGGACGCGCATCGTGACACGCGCAACGATTTTTCCCCACAAGATGCGGGGAACTGAGAATGAAGCTTGATCAAGAAGACTTGTACTGTGATTTCCCCCCTACACCATTAGCATGTCGGAGCGAGGAGCTGTTCAGCGAGCGGGAGTTGCGTCTCCCCACCTGCAGCCCTTCAAATCGGTCAGCATTTCATCAAATCGCCCGGTTCAGATGAACCTGTTTGCGACATGGGAAATCGACCGCTCGTCTCCCAGCTGTGTTCCAAGGTACGTGTGTGTGTGTGTGTGTGTGTGTGTGTGCGCGCGCGCGCGCGCGCGCGCGGAGTTACAGGTTGCAGCATTGCCGCCTTGCCACATTTTAACTCGTCATATAATGTAGGACGCCATCACTCTTTTGAAACTTCGCAGAAGTCCTTCCTTAGCCTACATGATGTACAATTTCCCCCAAACATTGTTTCAATGTTGAGTAAAGTAAAGCTCTGGACTTAAAGGAAAACTCCACCCTGGAACACATTAAATACGTTTATATTAAAATATTCTTGATGTGATTAGTAATTTTGGTACTAACTTGTTGGCTGGTCCTGAATTTTTGTTATTTCCTTGAGAAGTCCTGCTTGTGTTCCCCTCTGACGTCACAGGGGAAATGGCTAGTACAGTTACCCAGGTGAATGAATAATGCTGCTTTTGAATGGAGGTTGCAGCTTGTATTTCCCCACCTCCAGCTAGTAAAAGCCAATGAAAACACCATCTCAATCTGAAGTTCCATCTCGTCAAATTCTTCTGAACTAGTGCTGCGTTGGAGGCAAAGTTGCACCTTGTAATTCCCTGCCTACACCTAAAAACCACAGAAAACACCCCTCCTCAACTTGCAGTTTCACCTCGTCAACTTGCGGTAGTCTTCTCAACTACCCGTTGTTTCCCTGTTTTGAGTGACGTCAAAATTAAAATGCTCACAGAACTTCACATTACCACTTACAAGGAAAGTTGAATGCAGCATAATAACTGGGAAATTTCTGACATCCCAGTAGGAAAGATCAGTTTGAACAGATCTCCAACTTGTAATTCTTCTCAGAGTTGTGATTCTGTGACCACTTCAAGAAAGTGGTGCTTATAGTTACAAGAACAAGAAATAACATGATTTAAGGTTTTTAAGCAGTCTTCAGAGTTTCTGTGGACTGTATATTTGAAATCGCTAAATACTGGCTGATACTTTGAAATCCTCAGTGAAATGTCAATTCGAGATTTGAGAAGATTTTTTGATAAAACTGTTCTTTCATGTAATTTTTGGCACTTTTAACAGTGATTTAGTGCATCCATTTAAATAAATAAATAAATGAAGCACTAACCAAATGACTTCAGTTCCAGTTTTTGTAGACAGTTTACAGTGAGTATTGCTTTTATTTCTGACTTAAGATGGCTAAGTTAGCATGAACCCTCAACTGTGGGGAAATAGGTTTTTTTTCCCTCCCCCCAGAGTTCCCTGAATCCCAGGAACCCCATCCCAACCGCACCACACATGGAAAAAACCAACTAACCAAACACACATACATTGCTGTCATAGGTGACTGGCTTCTTTCTTGCTTTCTCCTTGCAAATTCATCCACCAAACCAAGTCCAGCTCTTTAACAAGCTCTTTAATGACAGCATGTTGAGTCTTCTTTCGCCATTTTTAGTTTAGTTCAGTTTTAATCTGACCCAACATCCTCTGGCTTCTCTTTTCTTTTTATTGACCCACTTAGTGTGGGTTTACAGTTATCTACATTTTCATCAAAGAGGCCAGTAATTCCCATGTGGGCCACAAGCTAATTTTCACACACTGTGTTTATTTGGCTGTGAAGTATACTTATTCACTTCACTTACAGGTCCCCATATGTACACATGTGCTGTGAGTTACCTGTACATAGTTGCTCATGGTTACATGTATAGATTACTGTAAATTAGTCTATGTAAGAGTCTATGTAACATTTATATGCTGTCTGAGTGATTCATTACTAGGGTTTACTAGAATTGAATACTAGCACTTAGTGTAACCCTTGTTTTTAGTTGTAAATCTCTTCTTCATACAATTGTTTCTGGTAAATTGATGTTGCAGCATTTGTGTCCCTGTCAGCTCCTTTATCAGCTCTATGCTTGGACTGTATTCTGCCTCTCTTTGGATAAAAGCATCTGTCAAATGAATAAGTAATGTAATGTAATATGGATCAATGTTTATGCACAAACAAGACTGCAGCTCCACAGTTTCATCCTCTCTGTTGAGATAATAAATGTAAACTTCTACATAGCAGTACCAGCATGTACTGAAGATCTGGGCTGTGTTGTGGATTTTTACTTGACATGTAGCATGGGTTACATGTTAAGTTTTAAAGAAAATACGGTGCAGTAGGTTACTCAGGCAGTCTCCTCTTAAAACATTCAACAGAAGCAACTAGACATGAGTTGCAACTGAAGCAGGTAAATGACTGACTAAAAGGAGAACAGAAAACTGTTAAAGCAGTTTGCAGCATATTTTCTGACCGACATAGAACATATCTCTGTGAATTGTGTCTAGAGGAATAGCACTCATAATTATTAATACTATCAAAATAGAGTTTTATGTACAATTTGTTAAAATGCCCCGTGGAGGGAAAAGGTGAGGTTAGTGTGACTGTAAATTTTGATACAGAGCACACATGCAAAATGAAGGAAGTTTTCCACATAAAGCATTCTTCAGTCCATATTTTAAGCCTTTCCTCCTGTATATATTTGGCAAAGCATTCTCTTCCCTATAATACTACAGCTACCAATTGTAGAGAGTGAATGCTTAAACGTGCTTCCTCTGAGATACGTGAAACCAGCCAAACGCATTTTTTGTAATTGCTGCTCATGCTGAGGCACTGGGCTGCGTAATACAGAAGAAAGCGGTATCTGCCCCCTTCTGCATGCATGAGCTCACAGCTGCCCACGATTGGCAGGGGAGAGCAAGTATACCACTCCTCCCACCCAGAGAGCATGGGTAGTTTTTATTCTCTTGGTTCCTTGTCATGGATTGCTGTAGCATCCTCAGGATTTGAAATTGCGATCTCCAGACGATAGGGCAAATACTTTTCTGTTGGGGAACATTCACGAAACAAGTTCACGTAGGTTATAGGAGCTAGAAGTTAATAAGACAGGAAAATGCAGCTTGTCATGCTACAGAAAAACCAGAAAGTCCTGTTCTGAAAACCTTTTCCTGACATTGGAAACTTCTTTCACAAATATTAATAAACATCTCTTGACAGAAAGCTTAACCATATCAAAGATTAAATGTTTTTCATCATTAAATAACAGCATATTTTTAATATATTTATTATTAGATTAGATTATATGCTCATCTGCTGTACAAGTCCCCATGAATTATTTATTACTATAGAAACAATATTGAATTATTGATTTGTTTTTCAAATGGGAATACTGTCAGAGGTGTGCTATTATAGAAAACGAATCACCAATTGGCCAATTTAACAGCATTGTATTATAAGAAACAAAAATATTTTAATAAAATATATTCTTTAAGATGTTGCAGTTCTAACCAAAAGTAGATACAGAACAAGAATGCAAAACAGTGTTCCAAAAAAACCCAAACTAATTAGACTATAGAGAATCTTGTGCAAGATCAATCAGCATAGCCATAATAATATCTTTAAGTTTTTCATTTTGTAGGTGATGCTGTAAAATCTCTGAAGTCTGTGCCATTTTTAAAAAATATTATTTAACAAATCTGCCATATTTTGTTTTGTTTTAAGCATAGAAAACAGTGAAAGTTTGCTTTAACAGCAAAAAAGTTAAAATAAGAAATAGAATATGAATAATGATATTGAGTCACTACAAAAACAGTAGAGACCTTTCCACGCTTAGTACTTAACAAGTACTACTCCTGTAGTAATGCAAATTGGTGTGTTTGTAAATTAGAATGGAATGGACCCTTACATAACAGAACAAGCTGACCTTATATATATATATATATATATATATATATATATATATATATATATATATATATATATATATATATATATATATATATAATTTTATATATTATATATATATGTGGGTGTGTGTGTTTTGGAAGGATAAAATTTCTTTTGCTAACCTTATTATTGGTCAAGTGTACTCTCTCCCAAGCCTTCTGACTCTGGAGTTATACTTCAGTGAGAGAGGGGCATTCATGTACATGAATGATCTCAGAAATCCAGGAGAGGTGGCTGTGAGCACCTCAATTTGAGAAGCCGGTTAGGCCTAGTCAAATCTGTGGCAACTGTGATGTGATGGTTAAAGTCCTTTGATGTTGGAAGACACAGGCAGGTGTAGAAGATGATATGTGGCAATGTTTGCTACTTTATATTGAAAAGCTGTTTGTTTGGGATGGTTTATGTAGGTGTCACAATCTTTCTATCTTGTAGTACTAAAATCCAGACTCATACTCCATTTCCTGACACATCCCACATCCTTACAATTTTAGCTTAGAACATTTTCTGAACATTGTGGTTCTTCTTTTGGTTCCAAGAATTTAAAATCTGCCAGGTTTCCTAGTGTTCTGAATTTTTTTTTTATGTAATATTTATAAATGTTACTGCAATGTTATTAGTTGTAGAGCACTAACATTTCTATAATATATATATTTTTTTTGTTTAACTGAGAATGATCTGTGAGCAATATTCTAATAACATTTTAATGCAAACCATAATTATATCAGATACAGGGACATCATTTTTGAAAGGTAACAAGCTAATTTTAGAAGCTGTCGAATACTTACTGAATGCTCTGACAGTGTTCTCTGTTAGCTGGGATGATGCTTACTTTTTGCCCTATAAGTGGTGTGGCAACAAAATGATGCAGAGGAAACACTCTGGTTCATGTTCTGAGGACGTGTTGAAATTGAAGATGTTCATGGCTTCAAGTCAGGTCATCTTGCATATACTTTGCTTGAAGCTGCTGAGGGTTCTTCAGGGCATTCTTCTGATTTTGTAAACACTTCACATTGCATTTGTTAGAGATCTCTCTAATTATCCAGTCTGTAAAGGTCTAAAACTGCAAAGAAAGTTATAACTGTTTCATGGTAGTATGTTGGTGAGATGTCAGATTAAATACTGTATATATTAGAGATGCACCGAAAGGAAATTTCTGTTCTGAAACCGAAAATGAATTTCATAAATAAAAACCCATTTTAAAATAGTTTTTTTGTATAATTGTATTAATATTAGACTTTTTTGAGTTTAATCAATTCACTTTACTCTGTGCTGTGCATCCATTCTTCAGCAGATGCATTCATTACCTCCAGCTCTGCCCGTTTCATTTCACGTGCACACTGCTCTTTCTTCGACATAAAAGTATTGTTCAGTAAATTGAGGCTCTAGTAATGTTGCAATGCAACCATTGGCTAGATCGAAAGTGAAATCTGAGCGCCGAGCACTGAGGGGCAAGGCGTGGCGGCATATATTTTCGGCTCATATTTTTGGCCTTTTTTCTCTTTTGGCCAAAAAACGTAAATACCATTTTCTGCGGATGACATTTCAGTGCATCCCTGGTATATTGCTAGTGTTTGGTCTGAGTCCACCATTGTTGAGTTCAAGTTGAGAGCAAGTCCTTAACCAATCGAGTCCGCGTCCAAAAGGGGCTGAGTTGGACTCAAGTCCGAGTCCTTAATGACTGAGTCCGAGTTGAGTCAGGCCGAGTCCAGAAAGTAATTAAATTGAGAAAAATTTTAAATTGCAATTGTAAACTCAACACTGAGCTGTTCAATTAATATTTTAACCTTCACAAATTGCCATTTAATATTTTTATATCATGTCATCAGCACCTCAGCTTGTTTCCTATTTTAAAAAAAGTGATCTAGAGGTATATGTAGAACTTTTTTTATATTACAAGTGTACAAATACAAATGAACCTGTTTTGTTATTGTTTCACACTATATTGTGCTCTCCATTTCGAGATGACATTTCAGTAATTGATGCCTCTCACCCACAGTTATATAGGCTGAGAGATTTTACTTTTTACATGTTTTAACATTTAGCAGCATGTCAAAACAACAAGCTTCATGCTTTATTGCTGCTTTTAATCTGTCTATGAATGACAACAAACTAATTTCTGAACACAGATCTGTTCTTGTAACTTTTTTCCATTTTAATTCCTAAAAGGGAAAAAAAATCCCTATCAGCAGGGTTTATGATATTTACATTAATAAGTACATTTCACATTTTACGTGAAATTCAAGACTGGAATCACCAGATGCTAATGTTTAGGGCTGGGCGATATGACTACAATCTTTCATAATATTTCATGATAACGATAAGTTTTCACAGGTAGGTCTATCAGTAAGAAATACTATGGAAATTGAATAATTCAATTAAATGTTAAATAAAATAGACTTCACTGTATGACATATACAGTGATTCTTATTAAATTTACTGAAGTTATTCAGTCAAATGAGTGATTGATTTTCCCTTTGTCTTTTGTTGTTTGATTAACATTCATGACCCTGACAGCAGCAGGTTTATTAGACTGCTGTCACTTTATGTAGGGATGCACCGAAATGAAAATTCTTGGCCGAAGCCGAAACCGAATATAATGAAAGACTTGGCCGAATACCGAACATGTTTTTTCGTGTTTTTTCCTTTTATTTTGCCATTTTTTTCACCATTGCATAAATTAAATAGTCAAAATGTGCTTTTTACTATTTTGTCTTTCTTTTCAAAGAAAAAAAATCAATTACAAAAACTACAATTTCAAAATATTTATTTAACACTGAACATTTTTTTTCATTCCAGCAGGCATAGGCTACCAACAAGGCACAATATAACTTTAAATAAATGAATAAATTAGTAAAATAAAAATATTTTTATGTGGTCATCTTTGAGCCCCCCTTGAATAGCCTATGTTGGGCCTATGACTGCTGAATGAATGTAACACTCTGTAGCCTACAACAAAAAGTGCATTAAAAAGTGCAAAAAATGGTTCTATTCGGTTATATATGGCTGATTATATTGGGGATATATACCGCTCGCGTCCCTGTACACCTTGCAGAGTATTATAGTAGATATAGTATAGTTAGATACGTTGTTAATGTTATGTTCTGACTATGTTTTTTTTGTATTGTGATTTGGATTTGTCTGCCTGCCCTTAAATAAATACGTTTTTACCTGCTTCTGTACTCTACTCCCTTACGTCTCGCGACGTGACGGAAACAAAACAAACGCACAGTAAACATCCGAAGATCACATAGCTCGTACACGTAGCTCGTGCATGCACGCTACGAGGGGGCCCACGCACGATGAGGGGGCCCTCATCGAGTCGTGACATTCGCGCGTCTCACTCTGGTTGCTAGGCTATTTGGTCGCGTCATCAAACACGTCATTGTTCGGTCAAATTTATTTGGCCTTTTCACTTATTCGGCCGAACACCGAAAGTGCTTTTTTTTTTTTTTTTTTTTGCAATTTTCGACTGAATAATTTCGGTTGCCGAACATTCGGTGCATCTCTAACTTTAAGACCTAATGCACAGATTCAATATACTTTATTGACACACCTCAGATTCTTCCCAACTGTTTAAATTCACTTAAGACATAACCGACTGTGTTTGCATGAATACTCGGCTATACCTGCTTTTTGACATGATGTGGTCCACCCACGTCTCATCTTCATCATTCTGGTGGATGGCAGCAGATTCTTCTCAAGAATCTCCTGGTAAAGGGCTCCATTCATCATTCTTTCAATTATATGAAGTCTGCCAGTACCATGTGATGAAAAACAGCCCCACACCATGATACTTCTACCTCCAAACTTCACGGTTGGTATAGTGTTTTAAGGGTGATGTGCAGTGCCATTTCATCTCCAAACATGGTGTGTAGTATGACAGCCAAAAAGTTAAAATTTTTCTCTCGTCTGACCAGACTACACTCTCCCAGTATTTCATAGGCTTGTCCAAACTCTTCTGACTATTCTACTCCCTGGTCAGAAATTTTGTGAGGAGCTCCTGTGCATGGTCGGTTGATGATGGAGTGATGTTGCCTCCACTTGCGGTTAATGGCCCCAATGGTGCTTACTGGAGGATTCAGAAGTTTTGAAATACGTCTGTATTTGATTCCATCAATATGTTTCGCAAAAATAAGGTTGCTAATGTCTTGGGAGAGCTCTTTGCTTTTACCCATCATTAGATGTTTCTTGTGTGACACCTTGGTAACAAAAAGCCTTTTTATAGACCATCAATTTACTAACCCAGCTGATATTAATTTGCACAGATAGGGTGTATAATTACTTACAGATTTCAGCTGGTTCCTTGCCTTACCTTGCCTTGGAGAACTGCTTTTTCTTAGCGTGTTCAATACTTTTTTCCTGTGTCATTCCACTTCATTACACATAACTTTATTTATGGACCTTAATGTTGTGAATTCTTTATATTTCCAGATTTCTTGAGTAAATACTGATGTCTGGGACGCATTTCATGTGAATATCCTCATCAGAAATGTATTTACTGAAAAAAATGTTGACGTTTTCAATACTTATTTCCCCCACTGTATGTATATAATGATTGAGTCTTTATTGGTCACATATATACATTACAGCACAGTAAAATTATTTTCTTCGCATACCCCAGCATGTCAGGAATCTGGGGTCAGAGCGCAGGGTCAGCCATGCATATATAGAAAGTAATGTCTTCACAGTAACCCTTGTATATGTTAAAAATACAGAAGATTGTTTCTGCTGCCAGAATGCTCTTATGTTCTTAGAGCAACTTTGCAACTCTCTCTCTCAGACTCCTCAGTTTGACTCTTAAGAAACTGGTGATGTTAAAGGACCTTGACCAAGACCTCACCTCAGTGGTCATTGCAGTCAAACTTCAGGTAAACCCCAGATTATTTACCTTTTCTTTTTTAATAGATTAAATTTTTTGTGGTTGTACTCGGTCTATATTTGTGTTGAAATGATTCAGTTCTTTTTTGCTTAAACTTTATTTTTATGTATTTACATACAGTAAATACGTACACAACTTTTGTTGCTAATATTTAGCTTAGTTTGCATTTCTTAAGCAACACATGCTCTACAAAATCTGCCATCAGGAATACTTTTTTAATTTAAGTAGTTCCCAAATGGCTAACTATTCACTATGTGCTCCCCTCATAGGATATAACATAATGAAGTTGTAGTGCATAGTGCACTTTTTTTTTTCTCTTTTCCCCTAGAACACCATTTGAAATTCAACCACAGAAACAGTGTGACCTAAATAAGTGCACTGAAAATGATGTACTTGTATGTTGGGATCTCACTTGAGGACACAATTTGTTTATTTTTTATTTATTTATTTTAATTCAAACATAAAGTATTTATTTGCAATCCTGTTCATACATAAAACTAGAATCTTCAGTTTCAGTAGATTTACACTTCCAGTCAAAACTTTAGACACACTAATTTTTTATTTTTACCCCCCCATTTTCGAATAACAGTAAGGTTATCAAAACGGTGGAATAACACAAATGGAACTATGGGAGTTATGTTGTGATAAAAAATCCAAAATAATTTAGTATTTTAGCATCTTCAAAGTAGACACCCTTTTCCAGATGACTACATTTCCAGAAATGTATTGTTGGCATTTTCTCAACCACTTTCTTGAGGAATCACCCTTAGATGCTTTTTAAACAGTATTAAAGGAGTTCCCACCTATGCTGGAGAAATTACTGGCTGCTTTTCTGAATATTTTGCATCCATTAAAAAATATTTTTTTGTAAATAAAATGTTACTTTTCTAATGAAAGAAATTAAAATGTTGGCACATTTATATTATATATTATATACAACAGTGATTTCAAACATTTAATCATACACCTTCAGATCAAAAGATTTTTAAGATCATGAGAAACATTTCTGCTAAGTGTCTCCAAACTTTTGACTGGTAGTGTACATTAGACATAACACAGACTATCATAAACATTTGAATGTGGAAATTTGCCTTCTAACATGTAAAATGTACAAAAATTCAAATGGAATATTGAATAGTTAAATCCATTCTGTCATTCCTAACAACAGTAATGCAGCATCCCACTGAAGGTACCACCTCAAAATCTTAAGGCACTAACTCATTACTTAATGCATGACCTTGCAGGGATCAAAGCGGATTCTGCGCTCTAATGAAATCCTTCTGCCATCTCCTGGGCTCACAGAGACAGATTTACAGCTCACTTTCTCCCTTCAGGTTTGTTCTAGTGCGTCTTTGTGTGTTTGTATCAATCGGTCACTTTTCTTTGTCATTTTGCAGGTATGTTTATGTTTTTGTTAGACAACAATTTTTGTAACATTTCTTAACATTTTTTTCCTTATTTATTCCAAAAGTATCCACATTTTTTGAAGAGAGATGCCAACAGGCTGCAGATCATGCTCCAGCGAAGGAAAAGGTACAAGAATCGTACAATCCTGGGCTACAAGACACTAGCAGTGGGCCTAATTAATATGGCAGAGGTGAGCAATATTATCACAGTCTACTGTAAACATTAGCTACTATATTAGCAAAAAGGCTACTACAAAAAATACTACAGTCAACACACTTCACTAAGTTTATTCACAAAATTACCATCCCTAATAGCTAGCTGGCTAGTTAACAGCTATTACCTTGCATTTGTTGTCAATACAAATTTTACCGTTTCGATTTAGTCAGTCAGGTTTTAAATACCTAGGTATCAACGTGACACGTTCTTTATCTAATCTTTTATCAGCTAGCTTCACTCCCCTTATCTCAAAGGTTAAATCTAACATTCAGATTTGGGGTAACTTACCCCTTTCTCTAATTGGCAGGATCAATGTCGTCAAAATGAATATATTACCAAAGTTTCTTTTCTTGTTCCAGCAAGTGCCTCTTTCTCTGCCAAAATCATTCTTCGATTCATTGGATAAGATAATTAGTACATTTATTTGCGGAGGGAAGCCACCAAGGGTTAGTAAATCTTTATTGCAGAAATGTAGACTTAGTGGAGGACCTGCATTACCCAATTTTCAATTCTATTACTGGGCTGCGCACATTCATAAACTTTGCTACTGGGTTGAATCTCCTGGATCTTCTTGGTCTAAATGGGAACTATCTTCTTGTAGGGAATCCTCTTTACCTGCTTTGCTTTACTCCTCTTTACCTACAAACTCTCCCTATATACTGATAATCTAGTTGTCCTCAACACACTTATGACTTGGTATAAATTTAGACGGCACTTTAAATTTGTAGGTGTATCCTCTTTGGGTCCTTTAGTCAACAACCATCTATTTCCTCCATCGTGTTTGGACTCCACATTTTCAGTATGGTATGACAAGGGTATTAAACAAGTTAGAGATTTGTATGCCGATGGCGTGTTTGATAGCTTTGCCAATCTGGCATCCACTTATGACCTCCCTGTGACGCATTTTTTTCGGTATTTTCAAATTCGGAATTTCGTTTCTAGATGTTTTCCTGATTTCCCCTCTGCGCCTCCTGAACAGGCTTGGGAAAGCTGTTTTCAAACAATCCACATCAGAGAGGAATGATTTCTAGGATTTATGATTTTATTCTGGCGCTAGGTAGTGAGTCGAGTAACAAAATTAGGAATGCGTGGGAAACGGAGTTAGGAGTACAGATAAGCGAGGAGTGTTGGGAACGTGCTATAGGGAGGGTACAGTCTACCACTTCTTGTGCTCGTCTTGGACTTATACAGATCAGAGTTTTAAACAGAGTCCACCTGTCCAAGTCGAGACTTTCTGTGATGTATCCGGACGTAGAGGACAAGTGTGATAAATGCCATGGCTCTGCTGCCATCTTGGCCATATGTTTTTCTTCTGCCCTGATCTCCATGGTTTTTGGTCTGGTTTTTTTACCATCATGTCCACTATTCTTAGGGTAGATTTAAAGCCTTGCCCATTGATTGCTGTATTTGGGATTCCTGATGACTCAGTTCCATTGAGCTCGATACAAAAGGATGTTATTGCTTTCACATCCCTTATAGCAAGATGTTCCCTACTGTTGCATTGGAAGTCTGCTAAATACCCATGTATCTCCCAGAGGCTAAAGGATATGATGTGTTTTTTCTAAAACTTGAGAAAATAAGGTATACGATGAAGGGTTGTACGGACAAGTTTTTTTATAAATGGCATCCCTTTATCGTATACTTTATGGAGTTACAGACACTTCCCACTTAAATTTTTGTGCCTGTTGTTGGGTCTTACAATATCTATATAACCAGCGATAGTTATTGGGTAGCCATGATGAGGCGGGGGGCAGGTTTACTTTTAATTTTGTTTTCCTTTGTTAGTATAAAAAGAAAAAAACCTGTGAATGTTTACTGCTGTGTGTTGCTCAATTTGTTTTTGTTTTTTTTCTTCTCAATGGAATATTTGGGAAAGGGAGGGGAGGAGAGAAGAAAAATGGTGATGTTCAGCAGACATGTTTGGTAGACGTGTTCAGCAGAAATGTTTAGTTCAGCAGAAATGTCCAGCAGAAATGTCCAGCAGTTCAATAAAAATGAAACTGGAGAGTCAATACAAATGAAATGGAGTCTTTGCACTGTGGTATTCTCAATGATTTATATAACACTATCCAAACCTTTTAAAATAAATTACAACAACAAAGTTTTGTCCATAATCGGGTAAATTAGCTAGCTGTTTAGCTAGTCATTAAGCTAACTGCTAATAAACTAGCTCTCATTTCGCACAGGTAGACACAAGTGGGATTTCACTGTCTCATTTTGCAATTCATATTCTTAGTGTTAGCCAAACTTATTAAAACGTCCCATACCAGTTAACAAAATTTTATTCACTAACAGTAGTCAGTTTTTTTATTTTATTTTATTTTATTTTATTTATTTATTTTTTATAAAGGTCATGAGAAGGTTTTAAGTTGAAATGTGTTTCAATAGAAAAGATGTTTCAATAAACTTGCACATGTAAAGTAGACTAATTAAAATCTGGAAATTTGCCTTATAATATGTACATTTTCTGGTATTTGAACACTGAAATTCATCCTGACCATCCTAAAAGATACATATGCATCATCTTTTATATTTAAATTTTTTGTATGTCTGTCTGGCAAAAGGTGATGCAGCATCCCACTGAAGGTGCTCAGGTATTGCGTCTGCATACTAAAATAAAGGACATGGCCGTGCCCGTAGCTGAGATCAGGGTTTACTCAATGTCCAGTCAACCTATAGACCCAGAAGGACCAAAGGCCAAACTGTCTGGTAAGGGAGTTTCACCTTCATGCAGATGTAAATGTAAAACTATTAAGAATAATAATGTTACATTGCTGGCTTTGGGTAAGCTTGTGTGATAAAATAATTTAATTGACTATATGTAAATGTGGTCATACCAAGTCTGCATAATATTTTTTAATCCTTCACCATATTTCAATTTCAAAAGCTGATGGATTCTAATCTATTTATGCTATATGCATTTGTGTATATATTATATACATATGTAATATATTATATGCGCCCTATATAGATCGATCCCCTGATATTGATAACTACTCTGAGGAGGAGGAAGAGAGCTACTCATCTGAGCAGGACGGCAGTGATGACCCATTACATGGACAGGTTAGAAAAAAAGAGATGAAAAATATGTAAAACGAGGTAATAGGGTCCGGTTTAAAGTACACCTGTATGTTTATTTCAAAACAGTAAAAGTATGCATTCACAATTTTAAAAAAACCCTACTTATCAAAAACCTGCTAAAATTTCCTCGGAACATCCCTACCCCCTCATTTTTAAAAATACCACGGTCTCTGAATATGCATACGCAATTTGGATGATGAGATAAGTTAGCTAGTCGGCAAGCTAATAAACTGCTAATATTCAAGCTTGTATTTATCTCAGTATAATTGAAGTTGTTATAGGTTGAACATTTTTTGGTTTGCATTGTCATGTTCTTAGTGGTAATAAAACCTATTAAAATATACCATAACAATTAAAATCATGAGATTATTAGTGAAATTATGGAGACCAAACCTATTTTATTCTCCTTTGGCAGTACCTTTATGACGATGAGGATGAAGTAAGGAAGAAGAAGCCACGTCGTAAACTTACCTCTGCTGCTTCCATTACAAGAGCTAATGTGAGTTAAAGGAGCAGGTTACTGTTTCTGGCTCTAGATGGCCTTTTTATGCTTGTTTACAGTCAGCTTTCACCTGCTTAATGTTAATCTTATCTAAGACAAACAACTACAAAGCTGTTCGCTGAACACCCATCTATTACAGCTTGGGAAACATGCCCATCAGCGTTTGTTTCTCTACTTGAAGGGCTCCATTTCTTCAAATTGACTCTAATCCCAGGGAACAGGCCTATGTGTTTATGATAGCCTAAGGTCCCTGTTGGCCTTTCAGCAGAGCCTGATCATTCGAATGGCTAGAGTGCTTTGAAATGTGCTGAGACATAAGGAGGTCAATATGTACTGACTGTGTTGAAGTGCGAGGTTGGGATATCTCTCTTCACATGCTTGTATCAGCTTGCTGTTTTGATTATCTGCATGATCTGTCTACTAGCTGGTGATGTGCTGGATTGTGTGCCAATTCTGTAAGCATTCTGCCTGTTACTGTTCTTTATCCTCCTCCTCTGCTCGCTGCTATTTTTGCTGCTTGTGTCCTACAGCCTAATTCGTGTGGAATTGCTTTTCCCACTTTTCTGCCTGACGTAAAGTCTTTTATGTTCAGCAGCCTAACATCAAGCAGAAATTTGTGGCACTGCTGAAAAGGTTCAAGGTTTCTGATGAGGTAAACCCATATTAATCTTACTCCATGCCCCTCTCTGTGTCTCTTTCTCCATTTCCTGTACTATCCTCTACCCAACTTGGTCATTTGTTGTGTATGAGATTTGTTCGTCCCTAAACATGAGACTTGCAAATCTTTATTGGAAATCTTTATCACACATCTGTACAATCATTGCCTTTATTCAGTGGTTTTTTTTTGTGGAGTTTGCATGGCAATGTTTGATTGCTGATGTGGTATGTGTAGGTGGGATTTGGCCTGGACCATGTGTCTCAGGAGCAGATTCGTGATGTAGAGGAAGACCTGGATGAGCTGTACAACAGTCTGGAGATGTACAACCCCAGTGACAGTGGACCAGACATGGAGGAGACCGACAGTGTCCTCAGCATGCCCAAGCCCAAACTCCCGTAACATCCAATAACACTCTTAAATGCACACTCAGACTTAAGTGAACACTTATTGCAGCTTAATCAAGAAGACAATCCAGACATCATGCTGCATTGGCAGAGAATAAAAGAACAAAAGAACAGTAAAGCCTATACAAATAAAATTTAATTAAAGCCATACAACATAAAAACCTTGACAGTAGGAATACCCCATACATCACACAGGCCTTGCAATAGTTTAGGAAGAATAGAGGATTAAAACTGAACAGATGGTGATGAAATGGTGCAGTTAAAGGCATTCAGGTATATAAAATGAGATTATAGAAAACAAAGAATGTTATCAGACATAAGGTGTGATATAACATTCACTGGTTCTGATGTATGATACTTTTGTTCACCTTCATGGTCAATTGGACAACGTGGGGAAGAGAAAGTTTTGTCAAACTCATAATAACAGAGGCATGGGATTGTGATACAGACTGATGAGGTTACTTTGAAAGTACAAAGTGCTAAATGTAAGTGCAATTGTCGAATCACCCTATTAATGTGAGATTGTTGAAAATGGAATCTCACTGACTGACCAAGCAGTTATCTTAACCTCAACCCTTAGTAAACCACACCCACACTACTTCACAGCTCCGAGAAGTCTTATGTAACAAGAATCTACTAAAGCTGTTGTACAAATCTTATACAAGTATTTTTCTAGATGATCCCTTGTGAGGCCCCTGCACTATGTGGAGGTGTAACTTATACCATGATCAGAGTACAGTTTTGCTTTTGTGTCCAAAGTCAAAGATAAAAATACCAATCACAGGCTTCTCAGAAGTGTCTGTTGCGTTACACATTATTCCACTGCCTCTGACTGAGCATCCATTTTCTATGTCTTTGTGTGTGTGTGTGTGTGTGTGTGTGTGTATGTCTGTGTCTGTCTGTCTGTTTAGGCCATTCTTCGAAGCTATGTCTCAATCCAGCTCTCACAATGAGTTTGGCAGTCTGAACAGCAGATGTTCTCTAGGCAGAGACACACTGAATCCCGTAAGTGTTATATTTAGGGAGGATAACAGCAAATCTCACCTCTAAATTTATATCAGGTTTTCTTTCATTATAGGTCAATATTTCCATTGCTTTATCTATCCATCCTTCCAAATCTTCAACTATTATCCACCCAACTATATATCCTCCATCTATCAACTATCTACTGATCTATTTGTTCATCCATCCATCCACCCATCCATCCATCCCTCAAAAATGATGGAATCACCACACTCTGAGGATGTTCACCTGGATTTTTACTTCGTAGCAAATGAACGAATCCCAGATATGATGCACAACAATTTTTGTTTAATAGCTGAACATTCTGGCTTCGTGAAACATACCACAAAGAAATTAAATTGTTTTAATTAATGGCATTTTTTTTCCAGATCAAGTAGAGGAAAAAAAAATTATGGAATCACTGCATGTTGAGGAATAAAATATGGAATCCTCTATAAAAAAAAAATATCACAATTAGTACTTTGTTACAAGTTTTTATAACGGCCTGAATTCTTTGAGGCATGGACTTCACTAATGAAAAACAATATTCTCCATTAAACTGGTTCAAACTTTCTCAAATAGCGGTTGAAAGATCAGCTGTGCAGGATGGCGCCTTGTCATGGACCAGTTTTTTTATTTCCACCATAAATTTTCAATGGGATTGAGATCCGGACTGTTTGCTGGTCATGTAATCGAGTTGATTTGCCTTTCCTGAAGAAATGCTTTAACACTCTTTGCTCTGTGGCAAAATGCATTGTCATCCTGAAAAATGACTTCATCATCCCCAGACCTATTTTCTATCGATGAGAAAAGTGTCCAAAATTTAAATGTACACCTGTCAAAAGACAAAAGTTCCAGCATCATCTCCTTAGCCAATGCAGATTTGTGATTCATCACTGAATATCACTTTCATCCAATCATCCACACTCCATGAATGCTTCTCTTTATCCCACTGTAAACTTGTTTTCTTCTGTTTACGTGTTAGTGCTGGTTTTCATTTAGATTTTCTGTATGTAAATCCCATTTCATTCAAAATTAAGAATTTCATTCATTTGTTTTTCATTTGTTTTGCTGTGTATTTTCTATTTTCAAGGCATATCGCTTTGAGTTTTCTATCCTGACGCTTTGCCATCTTCAATGTTCTACCTGTATATTTTCCTTTCATTTTTTTCAACTTTCTCATTTTGTTTATACTTGCACCAAATTTAGACACAGCTCACTGGGAACAACCAACATCTTTTGCCATACTCTGTGTTGGATTTTCTTCTTGAAGGAGTTTTATAATCATTTTCATTGGTTCAATTGACAACTCTCTTGTTGAGGCCATGTTTCCTTTCAGTAAGTCCCAGGTTAAGGTCTGTAAGCACTAATTGCATTTTAGACTTGTGCTGGAATTTGTTTTAGACATGCAAATTACAAGGTGATTAAATATTTTTTTTCCTCAACATTGAATGATTCCATATTTTTTTTCCTCTACTTGATCTGGAAAAAAATATGCCAGTAATTAAAATAATTTCATTTAACTTTGAAATAGGTTTCACAAACCAGAATGTTCAGCTATTAAACAAAAATTTGTGTCAGATTTGTTTTGTTTATTTGCCACAAAGCAAAAAAGCCAGGTGAGCATCCTCTAGGTGTGATGATTCCATAATTTTTACCAGGGGTTGTATCTGTCTGCTACCCTTCATTCATTTATCTTTCATTCATTCATCCAACCAACACCTCATCCATTCATGTCCATTTATCTAACAGCCATTCATCCCTCCCTTTATCCCTGCAAGTATCCATCCATCCATTTGTTATCCATCCATCCATGCATCCATTTGTTATCCATCTACTATTTATCAGTCTGTCCAACTATCCAACATTCCATCTACACCGCCAACAACTATCTATCCATTTATCAATCTAATCCTCCAACTATCTGTCTGTTACCCTTCATCCATTTGATCTTTTATTCAAGCATCCAACCAACTATCCGTTTATCTATCCATTCATCCCTCCCTCTCAACTATCCATCCATCTAACATTTAACCCTCCATCCATTCAAAATTTTACTCGCTTATACAACTATCTATTCATCCATCCACACTTCCAACTAAGTAGCTATCTAGCATTCATTAATTTATTCATACCTACAACTAACTCTTTAACTATCTGTCCATTCATACTTTCAGTTATGTACCCATCCAAAAATCAAAAATTTAAATCAAAATATGTCCATCTCTCCAAAAGCAGGGGGAACAGACTGCATCAAGTAAAATTCAGCGCTCCAGTAGTGCACACCTGGATGACGCCTTCTCTGAAACAGACACAGTGGTGGGATCATAACCTTTTCATCCCTCTTTCCTTTTATGGCTGTCCTTTGTCGTTTTTAACTTCTACTTCTGTTTAGTCTGTCTTTTGGACCATGTGTCGTATAGCTGGTAAGTAATGTGTATTTGGTACTGTAGGAGCTGAATGAGGTGGAGGTTTTGAGCGATGGAACCCCCAGCATCACTGTTTCTGTGGCAGAGAGACCACGAACCCCACAGAGGAGCAGCAGCCAGACCATGCCCTCCCCAAGGCTGGTACCACACACACACACACACACACACACACACACACACACACACACAAATGCACTGTATAATACCTCCTGTGTGACATACTACTGTAACTCGTTCCCAGGTTAGATGGTGGTCACACTCCTAAGCATAAGCGAGGAACACCCATGAAAGAGAGGCAGCTGTCTAAACCTCTCAGCGAGCGGACGAACAGCTCAGACAGTGAGCGCTCACCTGAGCTCAGCCTCACTCCACAGGTGAGCTCATTCCCCTCCTCACATGGATTAAAGTTCTCGATGGATTATCACAGAGGTGATGCATGCAAACGGTCTTTTTCAGTATGTTATCTGTTGACATGCCTACTTATGTTATCAATCTTGCGTTCTTCATTGTGACAGAAGAATAAAAATAAAGTATTTTTTATCAATAACTGATAATGACTTTTTACATATTGTGGAAGTATGAAAGTTAGAGATGGATAATATTCAGAAATCTAAACACATTGCAAGCAAAATCAGAATTTTGCCTGTGGTGCTTTAGTTAAATTCACAATTCAAACAAAACCATTACGTTAATGTGTTGTTGTTTTTTTTAATGTGATATGGGGTTTAATGGCAAAAGTGATAATTACATTTATAGAAAATTTTCTTTTCTTCACATAATACTTTGAATCAAAACATGTTGCTTTAAACAAATGGATATTTTGCATGCTAAATTTAAACACAAGAAATGAATCAAATTACTTTATTTAGATATACAGCATACATATTTAGGATTATTATTATTATTATTATTATTATTATTATTATTATTATTATTATTATTGGCTGACATTAGCTATGTACATAGTTGATGATTGATTAATTGAGGAAGTTAAAAAGGTGATCACATTTAATCATGTAGCCCTGTTTTGTATTCTATTATTAATATATTCTGTAAAATAATATGTATATGTTAAAGTATGATTATATATTTGACTTATTAATAAATATTATATATTTGTTCATTAAGAATTTATTTTCACTTTAAACTGTGCGTTCCTTCACTGTGCCAAAGAATCTCGCTAAAGCGCTGCAGAATAAACAGCACTGGAGGGTCCACAGTAAACATGGTGATTCATTTGGGCTGTGGATTTGAGCGCGGGACACTCTGAGTGGGTGTGCTAGGAGCAGAGATGCAGAGCGTGGAGCAGAGTGGGCGCTCAATCTGCTTATATAACAGCACATTGGCTCTGCAGTGAGTCAGTAATTGGCTAACATTGCCACTATTGTTGCACAGAAATATCCAAATGCCTCTCTGGCGTGTATGATGTTTGTCAGGGTGAAGTGCTATGTTTTAATTCCCACTGTGGTGGTGTGCCTGATGTGTTTGTCAATTTGTCAGCTATAAATATATAAATAGCAGCATTTGGAATGTTGAATGTTGTTTTCTGCATTCATAAAACTGCCTTGTAACGGTGCATGTTTGAAACTGTCAGCAGGTTTAGCCGACAAACCAGTATCAGCAGAATCATCCTGCTCTGTCAGTGCTGTGTGTGCTTAGTCTAAAGAAACTGAACTCTCCTTTTCTCTTTCGAATATGTGTAGATGCCAAGGAAGATAGTGTATGACCAGCTGAACCAGATCCTGGTGTCTGACACGACCCTGCCCGACAGTCTCATCCTCATTAATAGCAGTGACTGGCAAGGACAGGTAGTGACTAAATACTGTGTCTCAGAACTAGCTAATAAGATTTTCTATGGCGTCTTATGTTTAAACCAAACAAACCAATGATTTTCTCAGCATTATACCTTTTAGAAATGTGTATAGATAGGCACTTCAGTTTAAGACTTAAGCTTTGTCCTCTATATTTATTATATTTTTTTATACATACAGTGCTCTCCACTAATATTGGCACACTTAGTAAATATGAGCAAAGAAGGCTATGAAATATTGTCTTTATTGTTTAACCTTTTGATCTTTTGTTAAAAAAAAAATCACAAAAATACTCTGCTCTCATGGATATCAAACAATTGCAAACACAACACAGGTTTATCAAAAAATATATATCTCTGTTAAATATAGGTGAGCAACAATTATTGGCACCCATATGAATTCATATGAGAAATTGATGTATTCCAATTGATATTTTTTATTTTTTTTAGTGCACCTGGGTGACTAGGAATAGTAAATTGTTCAACCATGACTTCCTGTTTCACAGGGGTATAAATATGTGGTAACACATACGCCAAATTCCCTTAGTCATTCATAACAATGGGTATGACCAAGGAACTTCAAAAAATAGGAAGTGGCTATAAGAAAATAGCAAAAGCATTTAAAATGCTCATTTCCACCATTAGGGCAGTAATTAAGAAGTTCCAGTCAACTGGAAATGTGTGTCTATATTGTCTCAACGCACTGTGAAGAGGATGGTTTGAGTGGCCAAAAAATCACGGCTGGAGAACTGTAGAAGTCTCCAAAACTACAATCCGAAGTCACCTACATCACCACAAGTTGTTTGGAAGGGTTTCAAGAAAAAAGGCACTACTGTCATCCAAAAACAAACCCGGGGGTATTCAGATTGCCAGAAATTACTGGAACTTCAAATGGGATCGGGTTCCGTGGTCAGATGAAACCAAAATAGAGCATTTTGGCAATACCTCATGCCCATGGTTAAATATGGTGGTGGCTCTTTAATGTTTGGGGCTGTTCTGCCAGAGGACCTGGACATTTTGTTAGGATACATGGCATCATGGACTATCAAATATCAACAGATATTAAATGAAAACCTGACTGCCTCTGCCAGAAAACTTAAATGGGCCGTGGTTGGATCTTCCAGCAGGACAATGATCCAAAATATACATCAAAATCAACACAAAAATGGTTTACTGACCACAAAATCAAGGTCCTGCCATGGCCATCCCAATCCCCTGACTTGAGACCCATAAAAAAAACCTGTGGGCTGAACTGAACAGGAGAGTCCACCAGCGTGGTCCTCAAAATTTTAAGGATCTGGAGAGATTTTGTATGGAGGAATGGTCTCCAGTCCCTTGCCGTGTATTCTCCAACCTCATCAGGCATTATAGGAGAAGACTCAGAGCTGTTATCTTGGCAAAGGGAAGAAGCACAAACTATTGACTAAAAGGGTGCCAATAATTGTTGCACACCTATATTTAAGAAAGTTGTATTATTAACCTGTTTTGATAAACCTGTGTTTTGTTTGCAATTGTTTGATATGAATTTTTTTAACAAAAGATCAAAAGGTTAAAAAATAAAGACAAATTTTCAAAGCCTTCTTTGCTTATATTTACCAAGGGTGCCAATATTAGTGGACGGCACTGTATGTAAGCTATGTTAACTGGAACCATATCAGTCCTGGTAACTTCTAGAAACACAACCAAATAAGATTAGGTTTAAAGAAAACCTGGTTTAAAGAAGGAAAAAAAAGCAAAATCTGTTTAGGGCAATGTATAGTGGTCTTTTAACGTAGTTATACTGAGTACACTGTGTGTGTGTGTGTGTGTGTGTGTGTGTGTGTGTAGTATGTGGCAGACTCCCTGCAGGCACAGAAGCATCCAGTGGTGTGTACCTGCTCAGTGTCCGAGATTCAGGCTGTGCTCTCAGCTCTGCTCACTCGTATTCAGAAGTTGTAAGTGGTTCAGTTCAAGTTCAGTCCTAGTGGATGTGAACTACCCAGCTAGCTAGCCTAGCTAATGTTCATATTCAGCTAGTCACAATATTGTAAGGGAGGGCTAAAAAAAAATTATACCCATCACTAAACCAGCATTACTATTAGACACTGTATAAGCACTGGGCAAGACCATTTGTGATGTGTCTTTTTATTTATTTATTTATTTATTTATTTTTGGTATAAACCCTTTCATGCATAAATTATTTTATACCATATTCTGTCTGAATACTCTAATCTGATTGGATGGAAGTTGTGCATTCAAACTGTATAATACACAGGTAGTTCCAGTCAGTTCCAATCACTGTTCTGAATTAATGCTCTGCCTATAAACAATTGTAACCATAGTTGCATACAATTACAGTTGCATACAGTAGTTAAACTCACAGCTTATTATTATGTAGAGACGTGGCGCAGATGCAGGTAATTCATGCACACACACACACACAATCTCTCTCTCTCTCTCTCTCTCTCTCTCTCATGACTATTTATTATAATTAATTCAAGTAAACATAATCTTATCACTCTATTTTATCTCTGTGTATGATTTAGAGCGGGTAGAATTCTAGCTCTAACAACACATATATAAAATATCTAATAAAAATTGACCATTCTTTTTATCCTTTCTGTCAAATTTTGCACTGTAAACATCAATGCCAGCTTTAACTTGTCAATGCTGGCAAGTGACCACGGTATAAGTGGGATAATCCATGGCCAAGGGTGCGTTACCTGATTTTAATGCACTCCACTTTTCGTTGAGTGGTTCTTTGCCTCGTCTATTGTCTGGTGCCGATAGACCATGGAGAAACAGAGATGGGTCATTCTACAGAAACGTCCACTTTTGGAGTAGCAATATGTCTTAAAATCTATTTAATTTTTAAACATTTAAACTTGAGCTACAATATTTGGTTAACCCTTTGACTTTAGGAATCCACATAAATGGCAGTTTATTGGATTTTATTATTTTGTTTTTACGCTGATTTAAAGAACACTTATGCCATCTTCTTGTCACTCGTGTTCAGAGTTGGGTGTAATGTGTTACTGTGATATGATGACTTTTCTGATAACACAGTAATGTAATGCATTACATTTTAAATTTATGTAATTTGATTGCAGTTACTGATGTCAATAATATTACATTACTTGAATTACAAATTTATTGTTAAGAAAATAATATTAAGTAAAATTAATTTTTTTTTTAAATAAATCACGTTTTCCCCCGAAGATTTTTTTTCTTTAGCCCCGAATAATTCTCCACTTGGAGCTGTATGTCACTACGTAACTGAACGTCAGTAACAGAAGACCACCTGTAATTTTATGTCTTCAATGAACGGAGGCGAGACCAATCAGAAAGGGTTACAGGAAAGTGCATGGAAACACTCTGTCTTATTGGCTGAAAGCTCTCAATTCTGCTAGCTCACAGTCAGTGTGAGGATATTCTCTGATGCTGAGCAGGAAAACAAGATGTGTAAATGTCTATATGAGTTCTAGTTTACGTGAACATGATATGAGCAGAGAATAAGGAAAGATAATGTACTTTGCGGGGCACTGTAGCAGACAATAATAGCTTAGCTGTGCCTCCCCTTGGCTAGCGACACCCTTGACAAACTAGCCTAGTTAGAAAAGTTTTATATTTTATCGGTCTGGTAGTCAGAGACAACACCCCAGGCAAGTTTTATGATAAATCCAACTTTTCCTGATCATGTAGTACATTGCGTGCTAAAATTACTGAAAGAGCTATGAGTTTACACTTTGTAGTGTCTTTTTGTAGGTTTGAAAAGTTTTAGAAAATAATGTGAAAGTAATTAGTAATCTGATTACTTTTTACATTCAGTAATGTAATCAAATTACAATTTAAAAGTAGTAATTAGTAATCTGTAGTGGATTATATTTTTTGAGTAATTTACCCAACACTGTTCATGTTACCTTATACTTTTGCCAATAATGGAGGCATTTTACAAATGTTATTTCTCAAACTATTCTGCACATGTAGTCACAGGCATAGAGGAATAATGATAATGCAGAAAATTAGGAGATTAAGCTTTTATTTATTTCAATCAAGTTTGTGAAATGTATGATTGCATGATGTTCGCTCATTTGCACCATCATATCTTTGCTATAATGATGCATTTTTTTTTGGACATGTCTAAAAATGTAATGATTCAATCCTTAAAATCCTAACTCTTGACTGAAGCAACAGTCAATTAATATGAAATAATATATGTAAAATGGGACCCATTTGATTTATTGTGATCAAAAAGAAAACCCTGTAATACCAGTGACTAAAAGAACATCAAAGAATGGTGTTCACATGAGGAGCAGAAACAACAGTGACTGTAAAACCAGTCACAGTTTTCATTAAAAATGCATTTTACAAAATGACGGCTACAATATCTCAAACCACATGTTGCTAATCTTGCTATACTCTCGAAAGTATGTAATTTAATGAATTTGTATTATTATTATTATTATTTATTTATTTCCTTATAATTAAATTGGTTATACCAGGAGCTACATCAAGTAGGATGTAGGAAATACAAAGTAATGTCAAAAGTCTGTATTTTTGTTTTCCAGAATAAGACATGTTTGTTGAGTGGTAACACCAGTGACATGACTCCAGGAGACAGCCGTTTTCATCATATTATTTATAATATTTACTTGCCATTTTAGTTTTTATGCCATATATCATAAATTTGATAGTGACATGTACATTATTGCATATAAAATGAGAGCGGAAATATTTTTTAAACTCCGAATATGCCCCTAAACCTTCAGACTTGACCATGTGGACAAGCACTTTTCTGGTACTTGGAATTTTGTATAATTGTTTAAAAAGAAATAATACCTAATTTATAGCTCAAATAGGTATAATTGTTCAAATAACATTTTCTATAATTCAATATGTAACTTAGTTGGGACTATACAATCTATTTTAAGTGCATGCTTTACACAAACCCTGGAGACAGAAAAGTGGACGTTTCTGTAGAATGACCCAGATATAGTCATTTATATAGTCATTTACCCAGATATAGTCACATATTTTGTAAATAATTGTACATACAGTTCTATACTCATAATTGTTTCAGAAATTATAACAAAATCTAAGATAAAACAAAGGCAACCTGAGTAAGCACAAAATACAGTTTTCCTGCACCTCCACTCTTATGTCCTCTGTGCTCCTGCTCTCTGCAGCTGTAATTGTAACTCTGTCACACCTAAACCTGTGAAAGTGGTGGCTGTGGGAGGGCACAACTATCTGGGAGCCATCTTGCGTTTCTTCGTATCTCAGCTAGCCAACAAGACATCTGATTGGCTTGGGCATTTAAAGTTTCTGGTGGTTCCACTAGGTGAATGGTTTTTCAAGGTCTAATAAAAAAAAAAAATAATAGAGATTGGCTTGCTTTTGACTGGGAAGTCAAGTTTACTAAATGACAACTTCTGTGCAGGTTCTCACCCAGTGGCTAAGTACCTCGGCTCCCTAGATAACCGCTACCGTTCAGCTTTCCTTGACAGTGCGTGGCGGGAGTTCTTCAGTCGTACAGATCCTCCTCAACCTGGTACGTAACTGCTGTTGCTGCTATGCTTTCAGAAGTCTTATGTCCGACAGCAGCTTCTTTATTTCTGTTTCTGAATGTGGTTGTGTATGTGTCCAGGTTTATCATCTGCAGAGGGTGTGGACGTGGCCGGACGTATCGGTCAGTATATTGATGGAGCCATAGTCACTCATCAGCTGCCTATCGCTGAGGCTATGCTTACCTGCAAGCACAAAATGTGAGTGGAACCACAGTCATGTATGGCTTATACTGTACAACATCGGTTATTATTGGTCCACACAGTGTTAAGTGTATGACATAATCATATATAGTGCATGTTATGTTCTTGTTTCCTCATTTTACAGGCAAGAAGATGATTCCTTTCAAAATTTTGTCCCCTTTGTGGGTGTAAGTAAATTTTTAATTAACATCGCTGCGTGCTTAACAATACCCATTCGTTGTCATGTGCACTGTTAAATTCTTGTTTTGTTTTATGTCAATCAGGTGGTTAAAGTCGGTTTGATTGAGCCCATGTTTGGATTGACAGGTATAAATGCTTTTTGCTGATGCATTACCATCATAACCTGCACTAAAATGTAAAAGTAAAATTTCTTAAATTGGTCTCCTTTTCTTTTCCACAGTAGGTGGAGACTGTGAAGAGGGAGTGGCTTTGAGTCTGATAGTTCCTTCGACCTCTCCTCCTGCTCATGCAATGTCCACTGGGATGATGAAAGAATTTGCCACCCCTCCTCCTTCACCATCTCTCAGTGGTGTTCATGGGTAGGTTTGATGATGATCTAACAATCTTTGTTCCTGTTATCACTTGGGTTATAACCGCTATAAACAGCCTCTTCTTTAAGTTAGTAAGACAAAATAATGGAGCTTGTTAGATTACTGAGAAACCAAAAACTCTCTGTCCTGAAGACTTTAGTGTACTATACCTCTGACTATTACAAAGTACGGACACTGGCGACTCCTTCCAGAAATGTTAAATAAATATTTGCTCAGAGAAAACGTCATCATATTTTATACCACAGTGCTGTGGTATAAGCATTTATAATTAATTAATTGACTACTGGGTATTGCATTCATTATGACGTTTAGAAACAGTGCTTACAAACCTTCAAACAGAGATGGAGCCTGAAAAAAACATGGTCTCTGGATTGTTTTGTTGTTCACACATACACAATGACGAATAGACATATCATTGTTTTTGGCCAGGAGTCCCAACATGTCTCATGGAACAGACACCATAGGGCTACAGGTGGATTACTGGGTGGCTGAAAAGCGTAAAGATGGTGAGAGGAGGGACACCAAGAACACCCTTAAGAGTGCTTTCAGATCCTTGCAGGTCAGCCGACTGCCCAATTCGTCCATTGGCGAGCTCCAGCCCAGCTCCTGCACCATGGCCATGACTGTGGTCACCAAGGAGAAGAACAAGAAAGGTGAACACTTTGGCTAGCTGTTTGGAACTGTAATGATATTTTACGGGTTTTTAACGGGGCTAAGTTACTTCTCTTTAATTTTTTTGGATTTGGCAATTTACACTTGGTGATATTTTTAGTCAAGCTTTTTATTTTATTTTAAATTTGACATCTGTGAAAATTATTGTTTGCCTCAGTCAGCCTATAAACTCTGATTAAAAACAGCACACAAACATTTGTCTATCACCAGTCCCTACTATTTTTCTGGGGAAGAAGCCAAAGGAGAGGGACACCGAATCCAAGAGCCAGGTGATCGAGGGGATCACCAGACTCATCTGTTCTGCTAAGCATCAGCAAACAAGTCTTAGAGGTAAAAGCCCGTAGGTGCACTCTTCAACTCAAATAACAGACTATATGGAACCTTATTATTAGTAAAGAGACATCTGAGAAAATGTTCCAACACACTTTCCTAATATGTTTTAAAAAAATATTTCTCACAATATTGAGATGAACCTAATACTTGGCAAACTTGATAATACATGTTTAGCTACAATTGGTTACTACAAATACATGAGCTAATCTTTTCTTTTTTTTTTTTTTTTTGCCTATATTACAGTGTCTGTTGATGGGATGGAGTGGAATGATGTCAAGTTTTTTCAGCTGGCACCCCAGTGGCCCACTCATGTGAAATATCTGCCAGTTGGTCTGTTCAGCTACAGTAAAATTGCCTCCTAATGGTGTTTTACCTGAAGAAAACCGCAGGAGCTTTCATTTCCAAACACTCTTCCAGGCAATATACATGGACAATTTTTTTTCCCCCTTTTTTTTTCTTTTGGATGTTGGGGTATGTTTGTTTTTTTTAACCTACATCTGAAGGATTTGTTAAGGAAAAGCAATTATAGTGTTCTGAGACCAAGAATGGGTCTACTCCAAAGGTAATATTCTTGTGTGCTGTTATTTTCTGCTGTGCCGTGCAGTTAACAATGCAATAACCTCCATGTACTGTATGGTTGTGCAATTATTTTGTCACCTTTAAATATTAGTGATTTTAAGAATATTAGTGATTTAAGAATATATTGTTTTCACTTGTTCTGAAATTTAGTGATCATGCTCAGCATTTGTGGTTATTTTATATCAAAGTATACGTGAGTATATTAATATATATGCATAGTATAAGAGTAATTTTGCAATATTATAGATATCTGATGCTTCTCAAATATTTTGTAAAAATGGGTAAAACATATTTTATCACAAAATAGTATTATATGTTGAAAATAGGCCATAAGTTATTATACTTTGCATGTGTGTGTGTGTGTGTGAAAGAGTGCAAAGGAAATGAAGATATTAATTGTGTACAATGTACATTGACTTGGTGATCTTTCAGGACGGTTGGACCTGGCTGCTTTCATTCCTTCTGTGATGTTGATTATAGATGTTCTTTGTACAGTAAAAAATTATATCTAAATGTGAAAGGTCAGTTTGTAGCCTACCCCAACACATTACTAATGTGACGATTCAGGATTGAAGATGAAATCTACACACAGCCTACAAAACCCATCAAGAACTTACATCCAGGTGTCAAAAATGTGTAGTGAACCCTTGTTGCCTTTGATATATATTGTTGTATGCAAATAAATATTTTGCATGCAGTAATTTTGTAATATTCTGGTGTAGTGGTTGGTATGTATTCATAAGTCTTTATAATTTAAAATGATCTTTTCACATTTACACCTATCATGTGCACTGAAAATAAATGCATCCTACCTGGCTTATGTTCATCTGGCTGTTTTTGTACGGAAGACATGAATGTCTTGAACAAAATCTTCATAAATGGGAAATTAACACTCTTTTTTTAGCAAAATGTCTTCCAAAATTTTTCATGCTTGGTTTATATTATATATCTTTTTTCAGATAGGCTTTAAGAATGCCTTTGACATAAGAATGTATTGAAAGCATTTTCGTGGATAGATCGGGATGCTGTCGCAAGGTTGCAGTGGACATGCGGTTACATGAATAATACCAAATGTGTTGACACAAGTTCATCTTGACTCTGTGTGTGTTTACAAAGAAATTGCAATCATGTAGAGGATGTTTTGCTAAAAAGTGTTAATTTCCCCTATGTATGGAGACTTTTTGGACACCCTGTATAATTCCAAAATACAGCTGCAAGTGGAAATTTTGGGGGCCAAACACCCTTCACAAATAGGGCACCAGTGACCAGTTATTGCCATGTTACACAGGATACTGAAGAGAAAATAGATGAACATACTTTTCAAGATATGTGATCAAATTTGATGTGTCTTTGCTCACCACCAACTAGTAGCAGCACATCTCATTAAGGAGAAAAACCTGTGGGAATAGTTTCTTTGACCACCAGTGCTTGAACCCCTGGAAATGACACCTTTTCTTTTCTTTTAGACAAGTTGATCATATTTTGTAACCAATTAGCTAATTTTCTCTTCAAAGTTTCTACAAAGCTCTAGTGAAAATCAGTGTTTGTAACTTTGCAGCCAGAGGGGTAATGGAGCATTCCTTTGTTTGTCCCTTAATCACTTGATTATGTTTGTGCAGCGGGTGAGGAGCAAAGACCTGGATAGATCACACACACACACACACACACACACACACACACACACACACACACACACACACACACACACACACACACACACACACTCTCACTCACTCTCACTCTTATCCTCATAATGATGCACAGCTCAAGACAGTGGCTCTTTAGGATCACCTGCTTGGTGTTTGAATTTCTACAGTATGGTGAGTAAAACTTTAGTGTCCATTTTTGCATCTGTTCATTCAAATAATTGTCATTTAATGAAAATCGACATGTAGCAATTTGCATGTGTACATCAACAAGGAAAGTCCTTGAAATAATTTTAGATAAATATATAGTATACACAGCAATAATGAATTCAGTGATAAACTTGATCAAGTTAGTCAAGTTTTAATCAACCTGACGTTAACTTTTTTGATGTTATAAGAGCACATCTATCTACTACCTACAAAGAATGATTTAGAGACTGGTTTTGATCGAATTTTGTGTAATTTATGACATATTTGATATTTAAATTAGTTTTGTATTTCGTTATTTATGTATTTGCATACAGTGCCCTCCACTAATATTGGCACGCTTGGTAAATATGAGCAAAGAAGGCTGTGAAAAATTGTCTTTATTGTTTAACCTTTTGATCTTTTGTTCAAATAATTTACAAGAGTACTCTGCTCTCATCAAACAATTGCAAACACAACACAGGTTTATCAAAATAAATAAATAAATAAAGTTAAATATAGGTGTGCAACAATTATTAGCACCCCTAAGCATTCATATGAGAAAAATATATTTGAAATATATTCCCATTGATATTTTACATTTTTAGTTCACCTGGGTGAGTAGGAACAGGAAGTTTTTCAACCATGACTTCCTGTTTCACAGGGGTATAAATATGAGAACACATCGGCAAATTCCTTTAGTCATTCATAACAATGGGTAAGACCAAAGAAGATAGCTGTGATGTGCTGCAAAAGATTGTTGAGCTTCACAAAATGTGAAGTGGTTATAAGAAAATAGCACAAGCAATGAAAATGGTCACCTACATCACCACAACTTGTTTGGGGTTCAAGAAAAAAGCCTCTACTCTCATCCAAAAACAAACTCAAGTGTCTTCAGTTTGCCAGACACTACTGGAACTTCAAATGGGATTGGGTTCTATGCTCAGATGAAACCAAAATAGAGTGTTTTGGCAATAAACACCAGAGCTGGTTTTGGTGCACACAGAGAGGTAGCCATATGGAAAAGTACCTCATGCCCACTGTTAAATATGGTGGTGGCTCTTTAATGTTCTGGGCTGTTTTTCTGCCAGAGGACCTGGACATTTTGTTAGGATACATGGCATCATGGACTATCAAATTTCAACAGATATTAAATGAAAACCTGACTGCCTCTGCCAGAAAACTTAAAATGGGCCGTGGTTGGATCCTCCAGCAGGACACTGATCCAAAACATACATCAAATTCAACACAAAAATGGTTTACTGACCACAAAATCGAGGTCCTGCCATGGCCATCCCAGTCCCCTGACTTGAAACCCATAGAAAACCTGTGGGGTGAACTGAAGAAGAGAGTCCCCCAGCATGGACCTCAAAATTTTAAGGATCTGGAGAGATTCTGTATGGAGGAATGGTCTCAGACCCCTTGCCATTTATTCTCCAACCTCATCAGACATTATAGGAGAAGACTCAGAGCTGTTATCTTGGCAAAGGGAGGTAGCACAAAGTATTGACTATGCCAATAATTGTTGTATATTTAACAAAGATTTTATTTGATAAACCTGTGTTTTGTTTGTAATTGTTTGATATCCATGAGAGCAGAGTATTTTAGTAATTTTTTTTTTTTTAACAAAGATTAAACGGTTAAACAATAAAGACAATTTTTCACAGCCTTCTTTACTCATATTTACCAAGAGCACCAATATTAGTGGAGGGCAGTGTATATTATTAAGAGAATATTTGTGATATTTTCACGAAACAAGGACCTTGTTATTTGTAATGCAGTGTGTATTTTCTAGCTTGAGCTGTCAACTGTAATTATGGCTTGATATTCACAATGTGTTCTCCCACACACACACACACACACACACACACAAAGAAAGAGCCTGGAGATGGTACAGTGGTGGGGGTGGGGCACATTATTATTGTAATGAGACTTGGGCATGCGTGAGGGTGAAGGTCGGGGCATGATTGCTGAAAGAAAAGACATGCATATTTGTTCATTCATTATCTTTTGTGTTTATGAACTACATTCAAATGTCACTTTAGGCTTTGACTTATTTTCCGTGCTTGTTTCTGAGTATGCAAACCTTTTTTTGTTTAGGATGCATGCTTAATAATGCAGATTTGCCTTTTTTTAAAAAAAAACAACAACAAAAAAACTCTGGTATGGTTTACTATTTACGTAATAATATCCATTTATTTACATGGCCCCTAGGCATATTATATTTCTAGGAGAACCATTTGCACCTTTTTTTTTTGAAGGAAATAAAGTTCAACTAAAGCAAACCCTGTACTGAAGTACCCAGAACATATTTTCTAGGAACACTCTGTTGTGAATGATGCACACTTATTTTAAGAAAGTTAAAAGTGCAAGTATATATTGACCATGATTATCAGTTCTCATTTTCCATACCTTTCATACCTTACACTTCTCTGTTGAGTGTGTAGTTTTTTTTTACTGTGAATTTTTGACATTCGCACATTTGTCTTTGTGGGTTTTTTCCCCCATTGATTTCTTATATAAGTTGTAAGAATGTAATCTTTTCCGAGCTATGTCATGTCTTGCAGATGTTTCTTTACTGACGTCTTAAATGTTTACTAATGCTTCACAGACCTATCTGAATGCATATTTATTTTTGAGTTATGCATTTGAAGTAGGAGAGAAGTAGCATTTGAAGGGGAGAGAAGTCTTGATGGTGTTCTCTGCTGCCCTCACCACTCTTGATAGTGTCTGTCAGTCCTGGGCCGTGGTGATGCTCCTTGTGAGAAGACTCTCCACAGTCCCAGTGTAGAAAGCCCTCAACACTTTGTAGGAGACCTTGAATCTGGCCAGGCATCATAGATGGTAGAGGCGCTGACGTGCCTTTCTCACTAAGCAGTTCATGTGTGTTGTCCATGAGAGGTATAGGACTCCTAGGTATTGGACCCTGCTCACGCTCTTTACTGTAGCCCCATTGATCATCAGGGGGCTGTAATTCCTCACCTGCTTCCTCTAATAATCAATAACCATCTCCTTAGTTTTGTTGACATTCAGGGAGAGATTGTTATTGCAGAGCCATGTGGAGAGGACGTCTACTTCCTCTAGGTAGGTTTCTCATTGTTGTTAGTGATGAGGCCTACCACCACTGTGACATTGGCAGACTTCACCAGCTTGTTGGGGCTGTGTTTGGCCGTGCAGTCACTGGTATCAGGGGGCTGTAGATAAAAAAATAATACCTTTATTTAATACCTCTAAATGATACTCAGCATCATCTGGACCCTGACTCCTTTTTCTGACCAAGACAAGCCCACACAGGTATTACAAATATTTAATAAAGAAAGAAAATGAAGAAAAAGATTTTTAGTTACCTTTGAATACCTTTATGCATACTTATTTTTTGTTAGATGTAAACTTGTGTTTCTGTGTAACTGAGTGATTGGTAATAGTAGCATTCTATGAATTTTATGGTCCAATCTAACTTTTTCTCCTAATTTTTAATATCTGTTGAGAAAAACATTTGGCTCCTGAATTTCCTGTGCTGGCTCAGTATTGGTAATTAACTGGAGGAGTGTAACAGTGTCTCTCTTTCCCATGTCTAGACACAGTGCGTGTCACAGTGAGGGAGTCCACTTTGGAGGTGGTGCAGGGCGACTCGATCACTTTACCCTGCTCCTTTTTCACCATGAGCCCCCTGATCCGCCTCAGCATCATCTGGACCCTGACTCCTTTTTCTGACCAAGACAATCCCACACAGGTAGTACACTCCATTTAGATCAAAAACAAATTTCCTGAATTACCTTACTGTTATCAACAATCACAGCTTTGTATTACAAATATGTTGTTCTTTAGTATTTATGACATTAAAGAGACCATAAATCAATCTACAATTTTCCAGCATCATGTATAGACACTGTCATTTTCAGTAAGCAATTTATCCTGGTCACTTGTGTAGCTCAAAACCAGCAAAAGTACTAAAACAGTCACACATTATAAAGTTATGAAGGTTTTTAAAATTATGTTTAATTATCTACTGAAAGAAATTTTACTTTGTTGGACATTTAGATTTTTTTAGGTGCTACTTAACCTTACTGTTACTGTTACACTCTAATTTCCAGAAAACAGGAGTATGCATTCTTCGCATGTATTTGTTAGTGATGAATTGTTTACATGTGTACACCAGGTGATCGCGTATGATCAAGGGCAGGTGATCGAAAGCCCCTCCTTCACCAGTAGGGTGGAATTTGTTGACATGCCCTGGAGTGCTGATATCATCCTAAATGATACACGTGTTTCTGATGCTGGCATCTATCGTTGCGTGGTGAGCAATCCACCAGAGACAGGAGACCCTGGAATCGGAGAACTCAGCCTCAGAGTCCTGGGTAAGAACCATTTAATCCTCAGCTCCTATGAAGGCGGCACTAAATCTGAAACTAAACTGCTTTATGTGGTCATGTGTCTCTGCATGTTGTTACTTGAGCACTTATTTGGCATGGCTTCTGAGAGTCTGATGGCTGTCAACAAAAATGTCCACTTTTAGATAAAGATTAGTTTTAGGGTTCTACACTGACTCACTAGAGCTGTCTTAGTTTCTTTTGTAGTGAGTGCCTGCTTATATCCTTTATCAAAGGATTGATTAAAGGAGCAGTTTGTCATTTTTACAGCCCTCTGCTGCCTGAGCAGATTTTGCATGTGGGGACATATATCTGTGCCAGAAAAAAAGATCAAACCTAAAAAAACGAAACAAACAAACAGCCAGATATATTATTTCTAAAGTATCTTTGAAATTCTATGATTATCATAAGTCTGTAAACATTTTTAATCTTTGCAAATTGCACCTTTAAAAGTCATATACATACATACAGTACTGTGTAAAAGTCTTGCAAAGAAATGCTATAGAGCAAAGATGCCTTCAAAAATAATGAAATGAAATGTTTCTACATTTAAAAACATATTATAAAGAGTAGTAAACAGTAAGAAATTAAACAAAGACAAAAAAAAAAAAATTGTAGTCTCAAGTACAATTTGTAGGAAATTAGCTGTAATTTTAGTGAGCATCTTGCAGAACCAGCCACAGTTCTTCTGGAGACTTGGAAAAGTGGTCTCTTACGTAACATGCTGCTTTCTTTACTGACATACAAATATTTTTCTGTAACATTTCATTTTATTCTGTAAAATCAACATTTGGAAATCTAAAATGTTTTTGTACTGACTTATAATGTAGAAGTCATAAAATAATCTATAACAAAGTTTGTACTAAAAAATAAAAAAAAAAATAGGGTGCCTAAGACTTAGACTTGCACAGTACTATGCATGCTATATAAATGTACAATATATCTGGTTTATTGGATGGTGTTGTGTCTGCTATAGTACCCCCATCGCTGCCTGTGTGTATATGGGAGGGAGAGACTGATGTGGGTGGCACTATGACATTGACATGCCTTGTGATGGAGGGCGTCCCCACTCCACAAATGAGCTGGGAGAAGCTGGAGCCAGATCACATAACCTTGCCCATCAGCATGGGGGGTAACAAGTACATTTCCATTATCAGATTAAATAGGTGATGCAAAACTTGACATGAACCTAAAGGCCCCTAAGATATCAAAGCCATTTCTATGTATTCGTGTCTTTTCTTTAGGGGAGTTAATGGGCTTGGTGCAAATTACAAACATGTCTGCACAGGACTCTGGTGTGTATCGCTGCTCTGTGACCAACGCTCTGGGCACACAAAACTGCTACGTGAACCTCTCAGTGTACACCCGTGAGTTTCCACCAGATCTCTTTGCCCAGTCCAAGTATTTCAGAATAAATCAGAGTATTTCATTCTGGTGCATTGTTAGAATTCACTCCAGTGCTTGTAATCACTTTAGTTTAAAGTACTTAGGGGGGTGGGGGGGTGTGTGCTCCAACAGAACTGATTATAGAACAATCCTAATCAACCTCTTCTGGCACCTTTTCTGAAGAATGTAGCTAAATCAATAATGCTGTCATTTTAGCCACGACCATCTTACCCTATTCATGATTATAACATGCCTGTAAGAACAGTAAGTTGTTGTAGCCAGTCTCTCTCCTTGTGCAGTGACAGAGAATGCCCCAGGCCTCCTTCAGGGGGTGCTAATCACACTCTCCATGGGCCTGGTGCTGCTGACCCTGTTGGCACTGGTGCTGTGGCTCCACCGCTCGGCTCAGGAAAGCAGATGGACGGATGGCCATGTACAGGAGTGCTACAACGAGCTCATATACACTCCCTCTCTAATCAAGCGCTCATTTGTCTGAGATTTTTGGATTGGGACTGCATTTGAATCAAGGTTTTTAGATGTTTTTGAGCTGCATTATGTGGAGTGCTACAGTTGGTCTCATTAAAATACAGAATATATACTGTACCTTCTGTAGTGTAGAGCATACTCCTTGCTGCTGTGTGAATAAGTCAGAAATGTACTCGGCCTGACTGTCAGTGAAGTTGATTAAAGAGGTCAATTAATGATGTATAGTTTGATGGACTGGGATTTCCCAGATTCATTTATCTTTTATGCTATACTACTGTTGCTGAGTAAAATACTGAGCATATTAATCATTTTTTCTGTCAAACTTATTGCTTCGAGACCTTAATAGGTTTTTGTTTGGATTTTTGATTTTTTTTCAAAATGAAATTTACTTATAACACTGTAAATTGCATACATTTTCTGTAGTTATTTTGGTTTCCAAAACTAAGGACATTAGATAAAAAAAGAAATTTTTTTTTTGCCATGTTCCTGTTGTTTGCTTCTAAATTACACAATCAAAGACTTAACATAGCCTCTACCATCACTCACTCACACCATATTAGAAACTCACATTTAAACACTGCTAAATTAAATATTACTTTCACAATTAAATGACTGCAGCTGATGAAAGTTTGTGGGAGTGTATTTAAGCAATTGTAAGCTCAATCTTAAAATGAAAGGGACTTAAAGAAAGCTGGTACTGCAGTTCACATAACCATTCATTGAAGTACCGTTTTTCCAGCAACCTTGGTATAACAAGGCTCAGAGACAAAGAAACTCCTCTTTAATGTTAGGCCCTAACATGTTACAGTAGTCCTGTTGATACAGCTCCTGAGCAGTGTACTAAAATTAAAATGTATAAATATATAATTCAATAGTATTTATATTGTAGCAGTATTCGAAAGTCAGGATTAAATACAGGACTTTTCTAAAGGGACCTTTTTTTACTCAACATAAAAGAAATGTTGAGAGTAAGCACAAGACTATACATGTGTTCTGTTGAATTCTCAAATCTGATTGGTCAGAAGGTATTGATCCATTTTCTATAACCACAGCTCTGACAATAGTGCTGGCTGTAATTCAAATCACAGGTTTATATGAACGTGTTTGTTATAACACATCATTTGCAGAGTAACAACTGTTTCACAGGGATTCTCCACACAAGACTAATAAAGAAACTAGAATCAAGAAAGAACATGCATTCATTAACAATGTGAAGCTTTCTGAATGGAGACATTTATCAAATATTTATGGAAGGGGTCTCCATTGTCAGGAACAGAGGTAAGAGTGTAACTATATTATCCGACTCAGGAAAGTCTTTAAGATTGCGGACTTTGTACTTTATGGTTTCTCAGTAACATAAGCTTTTTTTGTCTTCTTAACTCTGTGTGTGTGAGAGAGAGAGAGAGAGAGAGAGACAGACAGACACTGGTAAGGAGACGACTGTTTGTAACTGCTATACTGTAAGTCAGGGGTCTAGAACATATGGCTCATGAGCTATATGGCTCTTTCAGTGATTGCCTATGGCTCAACAGCAAGAAAAAAAAACCTATCACGAAAGCTAGTTTGCCAATTCCATCTAAACTCTACATCTTACACATTTAAAAATATATCATCATTCATAATCAATGCCTGTTTGTCATGTATACACCAACTAATCGTGACGTGGTACAACAAGCTCAAATTTCATTGGACAATGAAGAGCAGAGCAGTCTAATTCATAAAACGGTTGAAAACTATAGCCAGTCTTTTCATTTTTTTTTTTTAACAAAGATGAAACGGCTTAAAGTAAAAAACAATAAACACAACAGAAGAGACGAGTATCGTTCTTTCCCGTATGAAAGGACAGACGAATTTGCATATTTGGAAGTCACATTAATGGTAAGTAGTGTTCAATTTGGTCTTACGTAAATACATCTTATATTGATTTACCATTCGATGAAACAATCAGTTAGTTAAATGAAGTCTAAGTGCCATCTACAGGCCTATTAGGTGAAGTGCAGGCTGTTAGGTCAAGAACACACAAAATGTGAAATGGCATTTATTACATTACTATTATTGCATAATTATAAAAAGTAAAGATAATAAGTAGAATAATAAGAAAACATAAAAACTAATTTTTTTGGCTCTTTAAAGAAAACAAAAATCACAACTTTCTTTTGGCTTTTATGGCTCTACCAGCGAAAAGGTTCCTGACATCTGCTATAGGTCATAAAAGAAACTTGTTTCATGGATTTTACACATTATCTGTGACTATAAAATAATGATAGTACAATGTCTCATTTGCTAATAAATGAAAACTTTGTGCTGGCAAATTGCTGTGATGCAAGAGGAATAAAGCACTTCGAGACGAGCGGTTACAGTGGGGTATACAGTAACTCCACTTATGAACGGCCGCATCTCACCACTCTACCTTTGATGATTTTCCTATAACAGCATAGGGCTGGCAATATGACAAAAATATATCACGATACTTGAGGACATTTCTATGATACATGATGCGTATCACAATATATTATTAAGCTGATTAACGGTGTGCAAAAAACAGTATTAAAATAATCAAACAAAAAATGTTAAACTGCGTTTGACGATACTTTTCTTTAATGCCTACAAAGATGATTAAGGTTTTTTAAAAATGCTGTCAAATCAATGGCATCCATCTAGTACCATTTACTTTGTAATGATTAAAAACATTTTTAAAAAAGAATAAAAAAAAAAATCACCATACCAACAATGTCAGAAAAGTGTACCGCATAATCATTTATCATGATATAGATATATCGCCCAGCCCTATAGCAGCATGCCCTAAAGTATTTTATTCTTTACTTAAAGTGCACCTATTATGGTTCTTCATATATTACCTTTCATGTAATGTGTTGTATAGCTGTTTATGAATGTAAAAAGTCTGCAAAGTTTCAAAAATCAAAGTGCAAGACAAATGGAGTTATTGACTCTCAAAAAGAAGGAATCAATTCTGAACAGCTGAAACGAGTCATCAGTAATTCCAGACTTACCTCCTGTACTAACCTACTCAGGTTTGTAACAACCTAATTAGTAATGCTGCAATTTAAATTATGAGCACATTAAAATGTTTTTTGACCTCGGATGCATGTAAATCTATTGCATGAGACCTCAAACAAAATTACGCATGTTTCAAAACCATAATAGGTGCGCTTTAAATACTCCTCTATACCTGCTTAAAACTTTAATCCTAAACATTTTGAAAGTAACCTTCTCAACCTTTCTGGGAAACAAAATTTTCAGAACCAGCAGCAATGACTTCACACTAGACACGGACTAGCAAGAAAGAAAAAAAAAAGGAGAGAGGGAGAGGGGGAGAGAGAGAGAAGAAAAAAAAACTCCACCACATTCAGAAAGACCGCTCTGCAAATGATGACAAAAAAAGCTTTAATTTAAATAGAAGAAAAAAAGATCACATTAAAAAAAAAATCTGTACAACCTTGAATATTGAATAACAGCTTTTAAATAAAACAATACCCCATACATAACTAAAATGTGATAAAAAAAAAGAAAAAAAGTGGGATGTACTATTTTACAATATGTGTGCAAAAGCATTATTAATTGATTTCCTTCCCAAAACTGCATGATTCAAAGGTCAGAGAGCACTTTAGGATCAGCTCCCTAAGATAGTGTCTTTGAAAAATAACCAGGAATCCAATAATAAAATAGATTTATATACTTTTAAATATATATATGCATATATATATTTATATACAAAACACACCGTTTATAAACGGCAGAGATTCATTCAATCCCTTTTTATTACCGACACCAGGGACTGTCCAGTAACTTGTGCTTGCCTTACTCCAAATCAGAAAAGGAACTCCCTGTAGCTTTAGAGAGTTTACATTAAAATGAGAGAGATGGAGACAAACAAAGAACAGTGATACAAATGTTTAGGCCAGTGGCCAAATCGAACCGGGATCATCTATAGGAGTTAGAGTCAAAATGATAAAAGGGTCATTGGATGACCCGTGCAAAGCATGTGAGAGAACAAAATGACCAAGTTGGATCTTGCAAAACAAAGTAAAGATTTAAAACCTGAGACGGGCAAGATAAAGCAAATGGTGCCGTTACCACAAAGAACGAAGGTGGCTGCCACAAGGGCACACTAGGCACACCTAGTGAACTCTACACCTAGTGTTCCACAAACGTTTATCATGAGATCCATGTGCTACCATGTATGAAAAAAAAAATTCTAGGACCTGAAGGATTTCAAAATCATTATACTGATGTGGTGATCACCACACACACACACAAAAAAAAACATTTTAAAATTTAAGGACCTTGGTACTGTTTTTTTACACCTCCCAAAACTTTAAAGGGTTGTATGGAGTGTGACTGAAGAATATTGAAATTAGATTTCGGGTCATTTTGCATGGTGATCCAATTTTTTGCTAACGCTCAATGATTTCTGAAGTGTAGAATTAACAATGACCTAGGTGTAGTGAAATATGAATATCTTTCGTTTAAGAATATATACTGTTAGGTACAAGTTGTCATTCTATCTCACCGGTATGAGAACCACTGGGTGGATTTCCCATACCTTAATTTGTAGAAGTCACAAATGTGAAGCCCTATATGCACAGAACAACAGACCAAAATAAAGCAGAGAGAAAATGAGAAAGAATGAAGTTCTCCAACTGAACATTCTTCTATTGTGGTCGGGATTTCACTCAAAGTGAAAACTCGAAGTCATGGCCAATCTTGGGCCTAATTCCAGTTGAATGATAAAGCAAACTAGACACTAGATTGAGAGTGTGAAAGAAGACCTCTCAAAAGGTCCCTAAAATCAGAGTAGCATTACCTTTCCAGTTAGCATCAGCAAATGACAACCAGGTGCAATGAACAAAAAAGCCACACCCTCCACCTTCAAACAGCAATCAAATAAATATGTTTTTTTTTTTTGTTTTATATGTGTATATCCTTATTTGTTTTTGCAAAGTTCTTCCAACTAAAACGCTGGAGATTAAAGGTCAAAAGGAGCAGTAGTTTGGTTAGTTCCATTAGTAGTAGAGGGGATGTTGCAGTAGCAGTAGTATCACAGTAAGAGAAGCCGTACTGCAGATGCTTGCTGATCGACAGCAGTAAGAGGCAAAGGAGTCAGCATTGTATCCCTCCCACTCCAGCAAGTCCAGAGACCACTGGTACAGAGGGTAGGCCTTGGACAGGGCAAAAAAAAAAAACAACAAAAAAAAACTGTCACAAGCAAAACTGTGGACTATATATAAAGATTTGGAGGAGTAAAGATATACCCTCTTTGTAAGGATGGTAAAACAAATCTGAAAGGTTGATCCTTTTGCTTCAGGTTTGAACCCTGGTCATACTCAGGGTTCTCCATTTTTTCCTCTCCTTAGTGGACTGTAAACTATGAAGGGAAGAGCACCAAAAGTCATGGGAATTGTCTGAGCTTAAGTATGTCCACATATGTATTGACATCTTTTCCCTGAAGGGGTGAACACAGTGGTCATGGGTTCTCAACGTCGACCAAGTTATCTGTGGACACTGGAAATTAAGGTGTTATTCTTCATTAATAATTAAATTGCTTTATGTCTCCAGAGTGCTGTACATGAACTCTGGGAACAGAAACTGTGGGTGGGGGATGGAGTAGGGGTATCTAGCAAGATCCATGTCTGTAGAACAGTAATGATGTTTCTTCCTTTCTTATGTAGATGAAGACCCTTCTGACTCTTTTGGTGCTCAAGAGCCCAGGTGGATGCAGGGAGAGAGAGCTTTCAGCCAACAGTCTCTGCTACAGATAAGACTTTCCTTTTTGTTGGAGTTGCTAAGAACCTTTATACACCCACCATTTCATAGGAAAAAAAAAAATCTTTAGATTGTACTGGCTTGGCTTTTTTTTTTTTGGCTTCTGAGCCATCAAGCGAATTAAAAATAAAAAAAAATAAAAAAAAGATCAGAGGTTCACAACGTGGTTTATAGCTTGGCCGTACAAGGGGTGTGACCTGAAAGCTATTTTGCTGTGCAGCACCTGTTCCTAGTGTGCTCCCATACAGAGTAAGCGAAAAATGCTTCAAAGAATATCAATCACTGCAAAAGCACAAAGAGGACAGGGGGAAGAAAAAAACAAAACAAAACAAAACAAAACAAAACAAAACAAAAAAAAGCAGTTGAGGGTTAAGCTTGACCTCAAGTAACAGAAAGATCCCAGCTATCTTCAACAGCTAGAATGAGCATGTATTCACCAGGAGACCGGCTCCGGAGCTTCACTTGGTCTAGGCCTATTTGTGCAGGTTAGTCTATGTAGAGGCTCAACGCAGGTGCTCAAGTAAAGGGAGTTCGGTAGCCTCCTCCCGTAAACTTGGAGGATCTGATGTAAGGGGTGTGGTCTCTGTGGGCACTGAAATAGCCACTGCATCCTGTGTTGGGCTGACCTCAGGGGGCGGGGCAGGTGGGACAGGCTGGAAAGCCTGGGAAACAGTCACATTAATAAATTAGTTTTACAAATCACCAGCAAGACTATAATTACAGCACCAACCAAACCAACTACAATTAACTTTAAAACCAAAACATAGAATTTTGAGCAACTTTTGAATTTAAAATAAATTTAAAGACAAGGAATAGTCAATGGAAATGCAAAGTTTTTTTTTTTTTTTTTTTTTATACTATATCGCTGTGGAAAAAGAAAAAAAAAAAAAAAGGTAAATAAGCAACCGTCTCCTCACCTGAGTGCGGATGCAGTGAGACAACCCTCCATCCCCTTCCACTGCCGCTGGCCCATTAAAGCCTTTCCTGCCAGACAAACTCCACTTGCTATAGAGGGCGTCATAGTGCAGGCCACTTCCATGCCCAAGCCCAATGCTAATGCCCCTCTGAGAGGCTCTGTGGCTGGCACTGTCCTGCAGGCTGCCTGGACAGAAACGCTCAGTGGGTGGCACAGCCACAGATGCACTGAAGGACAGCTGTGAGCTGGACAGGTGCTGACCCAGCAGGCCCTGGATGGAGGAAGTGCGCTGGAGAGAGTTTACCAAGCCTGCGTCCATCCGGCCCTCAGATTGGCTAAGCAGGGTCAAGGGAAGGGGCTGAGAATGGACAGGCCAGCTCGGTCCAACAGGATTGTCAGTTCCTGCAAACAGAGAGTCAGGAGTTCCAGTATTTAAATTAATTTATTTTAATCTTAAGAAACACTTAAGAAAGACATTGACTCAAATCTATAGGAGCATATCTGAAGGGATGTGATTTTTACAGTAGAATAGAGCATGTAAAGTCCTACCCATGGATGGCTGCACAGTGCTAATGTGGGACTGAGACACAGTGGGCGCTGTACTCTGGGGAGGAAATGCTGCAGGATTGTTACTGATGGAGGAAGATCCACCACCGCAGTCAGAGTCTTCGATATTCCCTCCACTGTTGCAGCCTGCACCACAGCCCTTCTGTAGCCTGCGGGAGAATACAACATGTTAAAAATAGAATAGCTGTGAAAGACAACAGAAGGTCCAGCTAGTTACAAGTGATGCATGCCGTCAGGAGCTTCTTACTGCATAGGGAAATTTAGATTGCAAATAAAGCACACTGTGTCAGTGAAAACTAAGAAAGGGAAAAAAAAATTATTTTGAAGTCAGTGAATAGTTTGTGACCTGTTCCAGCTACTGATGAACCAAGTGTAGATATTGTGGGGGCTTATGGGCCCTCCCCAGACGGACCGGAGCTGGCTGTGACCTCCAGCGTATGAGGTGGTGAGGGGGGAGACGTAGATGGGGTATCCGATAGGCTGATCACAGGACGAGTTGATCATGTTGCGCAGTGCCTGCTTGGCATTCTGGATGCTGCCACGCTCAGGGTTTCTGTTCCGCAGGAAGACCAGCTCCTGCTGCTGCCCAGCCCAGAGTCCACGAACACACTCTCTGTTCACCTGTAAAAGAAGAGAGATATGTGTAACGTCACAGAGTGCAACTGCAAGCAGTCTAGACTTTGAACAGCTGGGAATGTATACAAAGAAAAAAGCTGCACCATAAATGTGTTTAGGCCAAATTACACGTGAAGGAAAAGCTTTGGTAATGAACTTAATACAAATGTTTGCTCTCTGATACACATGAATGATTTATTTGATCTTTAGAGCACAATGAACAGAGCTAGTGTCTTTATTGAATTTGATTTAAAAAAAATGTAGATAAAGAACAAATAATAACCCTAACTGAATGCATTGTTGAATAAATAAATTTTTAGATTGATGAAAAAACTGCTGTGGGTGTTTAAGGCATGTAGAGTTTATTTGTGAATTACAGAGCTTGTGTTAATAACTAAAAGCTGACACCTTGACAGCTGAATCAACAAAGATTTGGCGCTCAAAGCAACTGGCATCTGGTGGCCAAACTGTTTATTAAAAAACCTTTTCAGATCTATAATCAATTATTAGTATTTGGTCATTTACAGCATGGTTTTTTTTTTTTTTTTTTTTTAGGACTGAGTGGCACTAAATCGTTTCTGAAGAATGAGAAATGAAGATTTTTAAACGCTGTGCTAAAATTCCATCATCAGTCCAGTTGGACTGATGCTGCTTGTAGCGGGAGGGAGCACTTCCTACTGGTCAAGTTTCGTGTCTCAATGACTTGCAGTTGGATTCCACAGTACATTTAAGGGAAGAAAAAGCACAGTAAGAATAATAAGAAAAATTGTTGAAAAAACAACAGGGTATCAATTATTTGATCAATAATTACAGACAAATGATCTTTCTGGGAAATCCAACAAGCAATCCAATTCTGAGACTTGGATTGCAATCATCCAATTGATTTTTTTTTGTGGAACATTTCAATTTTGGCCACCTTTTTACAATGAATTTTTTTTTTATTCAGCTAAACATAATATTCTAATGATCTGGGTGGTAAAAAAAAAAACAAATAAGAGCAGCATTTGCAGTAGTGAGTGCACCTTTATAACTCGGAAGCTGAGGAAGCGCTTGTTCAACATGATGATCTTGTACTCGTCGCTGCCATCATCCATGACATGACGCAGGGCCAGGAGTGAGGGCATGTTGGCCAGAATGGCACTGCGCCAAACCGGGTCTCCTTCGTGAGAGATCAGCATCTTCTCTTCATTAGCAGTGATGGCATCATATAGCACAGCTGGATCCTCATACTCATCCGGAGAGGTAAAGTGGTCCTAAACACACAGGTGGGGGTAACAGACTCACTCTTTCCGAAGTCTGATATAGAGCAATTGTCAAATGCAGGCCTATTTTTGTCTGAGCTATGAATACACAGCAGAGCTATCCCAGAAACCTGATTTTAGCTGAATGAAAGTGGAGGCTGGAGGTTTACCTGGTGCAGTTTGAGGGACATGCGCACACCAGGCGCTACCACACGGTTCAAAAGGTCCATGTCTGCAAACACCCACTCATCCCTTGGTGATGTGATCCGGAAATCGCCTTTAAACAAAGCGTGGAGGCCATAGAGGAATGGCTCCAGGCTACAAGAGTAGAAATTCAGAGTGGAATTCATTTCTCTTTTATAGGCCATTGGTAAAACACAACCTGAACTACTAAAAGTCGATCGTTACCTGGCAGACATGCTGTGGGATGCCGTGCCAAGAGCTCTGCGGCCGAGAATGCAAAGCCCAAAACAGAGCGTGACCAGAGGGGAGTCTCTTTCACTGTCCACAGGCTACAACACACAACAGCAAGGTAGGCAGAGTGAATAAACCCTTTAAAACCATATGTCCTCACATACCAAATTTCCACCAGTGGTGTTAGTGGTGGGATCTAACATGCTTCTGCCACAAAAGAGTTAGTTCTTATCCTGTAAAACTTTACTCGTCTGGTACAACTCGTTGGATGCTGGCAGCCTCGAATCAAAAACATGGCTTAAGAGAGGTACAGTGAGTTTCAATGATTTGTTAAAAGGAAAAAAGCTTAATTTCACTTAGCTAATGTTACGCCTTCTATATGAAAATAGAAGGTGGATTTTATTATTAATCTTGCAGCTGGGAACTACTGTCAGAACTGCTGTTACAGAAAATCAGAATTGAGCATTCAACAGCTCTGTGGTATATTAAAATGAATCATCAGTGGAAAAGATCTGACATTAGTGTATGGCCCTATTCTGAATAAGAGCAGTGCTGGGAGGAGTGACCTTATACTGACCTTCTGTCTGCGGCTGTTGCAGTACTGGATCCAGTCCAGATAGACCATGCAGTAGGCAGCTGGGGTGATGCCAGAGGCTCGGTGGTCGTAGTCTTCATCAATATTCAGGTTAAAGGTGGGGTCACTGTCAACGTAGGAAGCACTGAGACAGGGTTTTAATGCCTCCTGCACCGTCTCATTGGACAGCCACTCCTCCAGTTTGGGTGAGCGGCTCACGTAGTAGATGATACTCTGCAGGAGAGACTCAAATTAGTATTTCAGACTCAGATTTGTGGTATGCTAAAAAACTGTCTTAGACCACCATATTTACTAAAATCTAAAATAAATAAATAAATAATAAAAAAATTCTAATAATTTTGCAAAAGTGGACAGAAATCTCCTGTGAGTGGAATAATGTGAGCAATACCTTGACATAGTAGGTTATCAGAATCTTGCGCAGGTCAAACACCTGCAGCATGGAGGCAGCGTTGTTGTCGCTGATGCTGTAGCCTTCCAGGACATACTTGGTAGCAGCAACCTCCCAGGCGAGCCAGCGCTGGCCAAAGGCTGCGTTGAAGGACAACATGTGGGGTAGGTGGCCTGGCTCACAGCAGCAGCAGCCCTCATCCTCCTCCACACCCTCAGTGATTGCCTCCACTTCTCGCTGCTGACAGTATGTACCTGTTTCATCACACACGCAAGGAAGAGATGGAAATGGGACCTTACTACTGAAGAGACTAATGAGTACACAATCAAGTAACATGTTTAAGGATTGTTAATGAAAAGATCAATAGTATTTAATAATAGTTAATAATAAACATAATTGTAATTATATAAAAGAATAATTAAAACATTCTACCAAATGCAGAATAAATATAGTGAAAGCCATAGATTTAAAAAAAAAAAAATATCTTGGGAAAATGGTTTTGTAAATTCAACTTAATGTCAAATATGACCTTCATACGATTGAGATGTATAGCTCACCTCTGAACTCCAGGCCTCTGAGCTGGAAGGTGACAAGCCCATTCCCAATTTCGATAAGGTGCACGAGAGCGTTGAGGTAGTCTGATGCCAGGATGAAGCAGTCCCCCGTGCTGTAGGTGCCCCAGCGGCCCAGTAGCAAGTCTCCACACAGAGAATGCTGCAGTGAGCGCGTCAAGTGCTCATAAAAGATAGAGTTTAGGTTGTTGTCATCAGCACCTTTATGTGGCAGAGAAAGGAAGTCAGTGAAGAGGTAGGAAAGGAATTACAAATGCTGACACAAAAACCCTTATGGCAACACTTACCAGGGTTACGGTCAAGCTGAGTGGCCAGGCGTGTATTAGAGTGATCTACCCTTTTTGTGCTGCATAGGGACACGATGAAGGTCAAAAGGGGAAGTGGTAGGGTAAAATAATACAAATACCAAAAAAAATATTTTGTCACAAAAAGTAAGCACTTACTTGTAGTCCCGCTCCCAAAACTTGACAGGGCGGGTGTAGGAAGTGACAAAGACAGCGCTGCCCAACACAGGATTGAGGGGAGTGGAGAAGAGAGCAGAGAACACAGCCTGCACAAACAACATGGCCGAGTCTGACAGCACAGCAGCCGTTAAGGAAAACAACTTACTACCAACTATAATACAGCAAAATAATTCACTCATCAATACAATAACATTCTACTTGCAACAGTTTTAGAGTATAATGCATAAATCATGACATGACTGAGAAGACAAATTATTAGAAAGGTCAGGCTTCCTGCCACGACACACAAATTAATATATCATACACATACGGACTGGCTTTGCTTCCTTCAATTTTTCTTCGAATACTAGTCCTATATTCTGTTTTTTAGTTACATTTTTGTCTTGCATCATTTCACATCATTCTACCTGATGGTGCAGCTCAGTGTAAAAAATCTGGAGGATGTTTTCTGAGACCGACTTTAAAACACAAGAAACATGATGGACTAATGTTAACCTAGCTACTTTTTACATTCTAATAAGACTTGTATACTTTCCGTTATGGTAACACTGACATGAAGTGGCATTCCTTGCATGCACAGACATATTGTTCGACTTACATACCAAGATTAAGGCACATATAAATGGTTAACTCATAATCTACAAAATAAAGGCACTCTGTTTGAAGAAATTCTATGTAATAATTAACCCATAACCAAATTCAGCACTTAATTGTTAACAGCATTAATAACAGTGGAGGATACGGGGCACGGCAAACGGCTGGGCGAAGGCATGAAACGCAGAGCCCCAAGTAATCTGCCATGGAGCGATGTAGGTCAGCACAAACCGCAGCTTATACAGTAGGTCCCACAGCTGCACAAACACAGATTATTAGGTAAATAAAGCACAGTAAAACACTAAATATATTCTAATGGTACAAAAGGGAGACAAAAAAAAGCCTCCGCTAATGCTACTAAATGCTACAACGATGATAAAGTAAGTATCTGAGTGGAGGGTGGATGACATCAAACCTTGCTAAAGAGGATGGACGTGAAGTAATAGTCGAGCAGGAAGGTTTCAGAGAAGCGTGGATAGTCGAACTGGAAGAAAAGGGCGGTGAAGCAGAGAGTGACGTATTGTTGAGAGGGTGTGCAGAAAGAGGAGCGAAGCAGCTTCATTCCAGCCATGGAGATGAACAGAGCTCGGCCACTGGGCAAATAAGAACATCGTTAACACTCATTACCAATCAAAGTCCGAGCATGAATAAAATGCTGACTGCTTAGCCTGCAAATCATTTCAACTCGCAGTATCTAGGTATCTTTAGGCATTAGGAATTTCAATTGACTGTTTTAAGAACTTTTAAATGCCATCATTAAACACTGAAGACAATTTATACAACTTAGAGCTACACAAATGCTTAAAAAAAACCCCAAAAACAACAAGTAGTTATTGGTTTAAGTCCACCTTGTCAACTCATTATCATTGGGAAGTGTGACTGCAGGATTTCCACATAAAGCAACGGTCACGCTAGGCTTTAAGTATGCGTATTTTTGTCGGACGCCACTGCAAATATGGGCGGGAACAGGATATGACATCATGTCAAAACTCTCCAAGTTGTTTTTATAATATTTCAAAGCTGTATTGTAAAGTACAGGATAGCTTGATATTGTTAAAATGAGCGTTTCCATTTTTAAATTATTATTTTTTTTTACTAAAAAGGTCATACAGTGACATCGCAATCATCTATTGGTCACAAGTCTTTACGTGATACGATTATGCAGGTCAGAGTTAATTAGAAACCAAATAAAAGCCTAAAGCCAAATCTAAAGCCTAGCGTGACCATACCTTAAGACACATTTTGAAGTTAACATTTAGATTATTACTTTTGTTCAAAGCTTGTTATTTAGCTGCCTTCTGTATCTGTATATTTAGGTGTAATGATGAAGAGTGTGCAGCTCCTTTGAATATATAAAATTCACAAATACGGATATGTTCATTAACATCACATTAAATAAAGTTAAAATTGTCATCAGATATGAACAAAAGAGCAAAGGCTGATTCATCCATGTAAATCATGAACACTGATAAAAACCAGTCTGCAGTTGGAAAAATAGTTAACGTGTTAGTGTGTAACAAGTCTTATCTAATGGAATCATGACCAAATTATATTTTTAGTGGAGCTTAAAGAGGACTACAGCAGCTTTCTCTTGTATGATATCAGGCTCTTTGTTCATGTCAGAATTTAAAGGGTGAGAATTATAAGGGTTAATAAAAAACAATAGTATTATACAAACGTGTTCTCATTTCCAACACATCATTTGCTAAAATTAAAAATACTTAAAACCTCTGTCTCACACTCATGCTAGTTAAGGCCTTAATTTCCACAAGATTTTAACATTTCTCATTATTTAATGACCTGCATATAACCTGTAGAACTGAGATTCTTAAGTCAGCAATGAGTATTATGTATGTATGTATGTATGTATGTATGAGAATGAACTTACTAAGTGCCAGGCTTGTCAGGGTTCTGGCTTATGGTGTGGGCCTCTGTGGTCAGGGAGTTGAGCACAACTGCAGGGTAAATGAAGTACTTCTCTACACACTGGAGCCAGGCATAGAGCTTCTCAAACCACATGAGGTGCGCTGCATCTGTAACACACAGGAACATAAAACATGTTGTTGCCTTTCAGAGACAACTTGTCTCGAGTGTGTGTTATATACATATACATATACATACATATACACATATATACACACACATATATACACACACACACACATATATATATATATATATATATATATATATATATATATATATATATATATATATATATATATATATATATACACACACGAGAGAGAGTGTGCGAATACTCACCCCGAACCTCAAATTGGCTGTACTCGCGAGAACGTAGCACTGGGTGGGCCAGGCAGAACCAGGGCAGCTGTTTGCGAAACTGAGGCAGTAAGTAGTGAGTGAGGAAGCCCACCACGCCAGCCAGAATATACAGAACAAAACTGAGAGCAGGCTGAAAGAGAAATAGAGAGAACTCAGGGAACAACCACCAGGCATATATGATTAAACAGTAAACCCTACCCTATTTTAAAAAATAAATCTGTGTCACTTAAGATGATGGACTTTTACATAGGTCCTAAGTCAAATATCTCTTTAAAAAAAAAACAAAAAAAACAAAAACACACATTACTGTGGGCACACAAATTAAAATCAAATCTGAACCATTACATTAGGATTCAGCAATAATACACCCCACTTAACTAACTATTATCATTTTATTTTTCCACTATATGATACATTCCCAGCATAAGTAAGGCCTTACTAGAGCTAACAAACCTGCAGAGCAATAAAGACAGTACTGGCACTTATGGCAAAGCTGATAATGGCCATGAGGGGACACATGACCAGGTCAGAGTGTAAAATCTCCTTCTATAACAGAGAAAGAAGCAGTGTGAGAATAAGAAAACAGACTTTCACAACCAATGACCACTTTTTATTTTTATAATTTTTCCAGCAGTTATAAGTGAAGGTACTGAATGTCCTGAATACCACAGAGTTGCGCAATTTCTCTGGCAGTGGGTCCTTGATCTCCAGAGGAGGCTCCTCAGGAGTCCTGCTTTCCAACTCTGGAAAGAATTTGGAACGGACCAAAGACCTGCCACGCCACGGGGAAAATAAAATATTAAAATGAAGTTAACATCAGCCTCAACACAGACACCAGCAAACATAGGTGTCTGAATGAGTGGAGCATTCAAATGATCTTCAAGCTGATACTGACCACAGCACAGTGGGATCACTGCTTTGTCTGCTTAAGTGGTATGATAAGGCAAGGAGGAGGCCACAGAATACAGAGAAGAGCACTGGAACATGAGCCTCACCCCATGGGGCCTATGTACAATACAATACAATAAAATGTGCATCATGACATGATAAAATCAGCTTCTGTAGGACTCTTTGTAGCTCAAAATAGCTCACTTACATTGATAGCACCAAGGCAAAAGCCATATACCAGAGCTGCTACTAACACACTGCGTAACAGACTGTAGAGTGAGGACAGGGGGCTTGTAGTGGCTAAAACACAAAGACAGATTAGACGGTGGACTAAAAAGGAGTACAGTCCATGTATGTGTGTATTGATTTCTTACCAGTTCCACCAAACATGTGCATGTCAACCTGCTCCAGCAAACACATGAGAAATGTGTTGACTTGAGGTAGAAGTCCAAAGAGGAAGATGACTGGAAAACACAGAGTGAAAACTGCAAAGAAAACAAAAAAAATAGGAAGAGAGCAATGTGATCATTCTTCCCGTGATGAGATTTTGACATTTACTACTATATATATAGTTCTGAAAACTACAGCCATGAATGTTTCTTTTTAATACATCAACAAGTAGCAGCATTTTAAACACAAAACAGCTTCCTATTCACAATAAACTATATACTATTATTAAATTACATATAATAGTGTTGCAGAACTAACTGTGCAATGGAAAACCGATAATTATAAACAACTGTTAATCATTTTGAATGTATAACTACTAAGAAGATCTTGTATAATCTTACGTACTTTTGAATGTAAGCATGAAAACCTAATTATGAAAAAAATATGAAAAATACAGTTTGTCACAAATAATTAGCATTTTATTCAGGTGACTAAAACAAGAAAACAAACATTCAAATAAGCATATATGTAAAATGAATATGGAAATATTGTGAAAATTCCAATAGCATTTGAACAGTAAACCCAAACACCCCACTAATGTGGACGGAGGATGTGGAAATGAGTATGAGTGACAAACCTATGAGCATGTCTCTGGCACACAGCAGGAAATGCGCAGAGAAGAAGGTTACTCCATAGAGAGAGAAAGGCTGAAGGTTGCTGGAACGGCCAACAAGATCAAAGACCCAGATCAGCACACAGCACAAGCAGAAATACACCGGCCGGCTGTACACGATGATCCAGTTATGGCCCTGTGCAAGGACATCATACAGCATTTACTGAGAATAATCTTCCCACAGGTAGCTGAAACAGCTCTCTGAAGCAGTGAGCAAAATAAACAAATAAACAAATAAAAAAATAAATAAAATCCAGTGGGGTCGTGTGTACTCACATGCATCGGGGAGGCTGCGTCAGGTTGCACGCTCTTGAAAAAGACAAAGAAGAATTAGTAAAAACGTACAAATCAATGTACAAACTATAAAACTGCACACTCAAAGTGTATTAGCATGCGATTTGCTGTGTCTCAGCTCACCTTCAATAAGGAGTACTGGCAGCTGGCGATGACGAGGCAGAACTGGAAGACCCAAATGTCCCTGAAGAAGCCATGCAACAGCAGCAAGAAGCCAAGAAAAGCCACCAGGCTGGCCAACACCACCGCAAACACATTCTCGCCAACCCGCCGATTCCTGCAGCGCAGATAGCCAAAGTAAACATACAGAAATACTGCACCCTAAAAACCTTTTCAATGAATAATATGATATCAAAAAAAAAAAACAACAACAACAAACCCACACTAAATGACTAACAATAATGCTATCATTCATGCAATATTAGCTTCCACAACTTCATATGTAATTATAGTTGGATAAAAATTATGACTGGCCATACTTTAATTACTAAAAAAATTAATCACAGGCAAATTGCTGAGGTATAAGACTAAAGCACTTCAGGACATGCTGTTATCTGAAAATAGTCAACTTCATTATGGTAACACATTGCACTACCACACACTGATTACTTTCCTATAACAGCCCATATAGTGCTGTATTCCTTACTTAAATATATTAAAGTTTAATGTTCTTTTCCAAAGAATATGCCAAAGAACTGAGTAGAACATGCCCAAACATTTCAATTTTAAATATTTCACACATAAGCCCATAAAATAAATATGATCAACCTGGTAAAATAAACTTTAAATATATTTCAGTACACTCCACAGGCTGATATCTTCTAAACACCGACCCTTGCATTGTATGTATTTATAAGATATACTCATGTATACTTATGTACTTGTGGTATGTGATGCCAGCTGGGGAGAAAATATGCTTTCTCAAGATCTGACCAATATTTAAGAAATAGTATGCATTCTCTACTTTTCCATGACCATATAATGAATGTGGTTTCCATGGATGAATGAAAGCATTGACAGAATTATTACTATAAATAGACTATACATGATCAAGTCAATAAAAATGTGACGCTGTATAAATGTCACTCACCTATCCAGTAAGGCCAGAAGAGCCAGCCGGTCATAGCGCACTCTAAGCCACTTTCCTGGCAGCACCCAGAACTTGTAGTACTGTTTCGGTTTGGCTTTCTCCTCTATCATCAGTGTGTTCTCCTGAGATTCCTGCAGGGACTCATGATCCAGGTCAAACTACGGAGTGAGAGAAAAAACAAGAAGGACCGATTTAAAACATGGTGGATAATCCAAATCATCAAGGTGCTTGTGAGAAAACATCAAAGGTTGAGGCTCACCTCAGGCATCTCCAAGGGCACCCTGCGCACCTGCATGCCCTGGAGGACCACAGGTCTAGGCTGCAGCACGGACAATGTTGGAGCCACGTCCTGCACTTCAGTGGAGGTAAAGCTGGAGGACTGGGACTGTCTTTCACGCTCCCTGGAAAAAACACACAGAGTTTAAACTTTGAACTAAGTGACCACAGGCTAAGGTTTGGACAGGTAAGAAAGGCCATTTGATTGACACTTACTGCACTGGGTCCTCATACCCTCCTCCTGCAGGTCCAAACGTGTATGATCTTTTTATACCTGGGGAATAATGAATTGTTTATGAAAAAGTGGCTCTCTCACACTAAAGTACACCGGAATGTGTAGTTTTCAAAATAATATGCATTGAATAATTAGCTGTTATGAAAGAAATAAAATACCTAGCAACATCTCCCCACTGTTATCCGCAAATGCAAGGATCTATAAATATGCATGACTATGCAAATGAATCTCCATTTTTCATGACATACCAATCCAACCACTTCCCCTACTAGCTTGGTAACTCTATGCTACTACCAACATTGCAATGTTGCTGCTATGAAAAAGCAAGGTAGCATTTTTGAAACTGAAGAAAACACATATGTGCACCAGCACTAGAGAACTGTTGATGGCAGTATGGTAAATTCAGTTATCGATTTGTGTTTGCTGGTCAGATTCATTCAAGTGATAAAAACATTGAGCAATGAAGTCTGGCTTTACCACTCTCATCGTAAAAGTAGTGCACAGCACCCTCAGAGGTGTCGTCAAATGTGGACGCTTCATGCACTCCGCTTCTGGGGAGCAACAGGGAAGAGGCGAACTGTAGGGCTGTGGGGAGGGCACGCGCACGGGAATGGGACGAAGCACGGGTCCGTTGAAGATCTTGGAGGCTGGGTGGGGAGCCCATGGTGGAGGGGGGTGGAGTGGGGTTACTGCCTGCATTATGTCTTCTGCGGATGGCCTGCGTCCTCTTGACACTGCTTACAGAGTCCCGTTTACTTCCTTCCTCAGAGGCCAAAGCTGCAGGGGAGACATTTAATTTAGTACTGAGAGAATACACAGGCTTGCACTAAGCCTAGATTAAACTGCAAAATTACTTTATGGTAGATAATAACAGACAGCTCAAACAGGCTCTTAAAAAGTACCAAAACAGGCTAAAGAATGACGATGCATACTAATAAGCATCCTTGGGTTATTGATGAGCAATTATAATTTTCAAACAGAAAACACAGTGTGTGTGGTCTACCTCCTCCCACAGCACCTTCTTCCAGCAGTTCTCCTGCCCTCCATCCGGTCTGGTTTCCAGCCCACGAGCCTCCCAGGGAGTCGAGCCTGTGAGCCCTGGGAAAAACCTCTGCGTGTCCAGTGCGAGCCTCCAGGTCAGACTTTGACATGGTAAGGGGCCGTTGAGCAGGAGTGGAAGCTGCTGCTAACGGCAAAATGGTGGAAGCCAGAGTTCCTGTGCTGGTGTGGCCTCCACCAGCACCATCCATGCTGAGCACCCTGGCATGAGTCTTGGCACTGGCCGTGCTGGCTGAGCGCTGTGCACTGCGAGTGTGTGAGGGGCCTGCTGCAGCTGGCTCTTTCCCCTCGTTGGGACTAGGCAGCTGTGGAACAGGGACAGGTTGAGAGGCAACTCCAGGATCTGGAGAATAGCAGGAGGTAGACGAACTTGAGTCATCCTCATCCTCGTCATCTGAACTGAAGCGGCGCTGTGAGCCAAGGCTGGAGGCAGCGCTGGCATCACTGCCATCATCCTCATCACTGGAGTCCTCGAACAGGCTTCCACTGTAAGCTTTGGCGCCTAGCCTGCTGCGCACAGGCACATAGTCCCTGCGTTGGCTGCGTCCATGATGACGGCGTCGATACGAGCCACAGTCAAAACTGCTGCTGCCAGCAGCACCACGTTTACGTGGTGCTTTCCTGCGCCCGGGCCGCTGGGCCACGCTGCCACCAGCACGCAGAAGTTTCAAGTCTTTGGGCCGCACCACTTGCTGCTGCTGAACCTGCAGGGAAAGTGGCTCAACCAGCAGGTAGGGTGCAGAGGTGACAGCCAGGGCAGGTTCCGAGCACACCAGACCTGAGGGCACAGAGCCAGCCTGGCGTGGAGGTGGGACAGGGGGCATGGGTATGGCTCGAGCCTGATCGCAGGCGTCCGAAGGGCCACTGCTACTAGAAGGGGACGAATCTTGCAGGGATGGGAGCTGTCCCGATGCATCCTCACCCTCCACGAGAGTTCGATCCAGGCCCTGACCAGGGTGAAGCTCTTTGGAGGGAGATCGTAGCAGTTCGCTATCTGAGAGATCATCTGTGTCGCTGCCTCCCAGGAATGCAGGGTCCTCTGGCTGCTGGCAAGACCCCTTAACCAGAACTGCAGAGGAGGGCATAGGGAAAGACTTGTGTTGCTGGCCCAGCGATGGACTTTCAAGCTGCGTAGAGTCTGTCTTCTCACTGCGGTAGCTGCTGACTGTACTCAAAGTCTCTCGGTCAGTGGCCACACAGCTGTCTGTTGATCCAGCTGTCAGTGCCACCCCACTGTGACTACATGGTTGCTCTGCTCCAGGTCCAAAGGTCACTGGATCAAGTCCAAGCCCCAACAGGTTCTCACTCAGTTCTTCGCTCAAGCTGCTCTTGATGAGAGGGCTGAGAGGTGCATCGCCCAAGCTTTCAGACTCCGCCGAAGGGCCGAGTGGGGAATAGCCACCCATTGCAGGCTCCTCCGGCCTTCGCTGTGCCTGCTGCTCCAGCACATTGCTGCAAGCCACTGCTGGATCCTTCTCTTCTCCATCCTCTTGGCTGGATGGTGAGGGGGGAATGGAGGGGCAGTCTGGCAGGGGTAGGCTCCCAAAGCCTACTGATCTCACACCACCCACTCCCATGAGCCTGGGAAAATCCCCAGCAATGGCTGCAGCAAGACAGGACTGAACCACACCACTGGCTCCTGTTGGGTCACACACCATAAATAATCACCATTTTGTTTTATGCCGTTATACCTTCTAACTGAGCAACCTGACCTTAAAAGCAATAGCCCTGTTATTCTTAAGGTTAAATACTTAAACTACGGGTGCACAAACTATGCCACTGCCTTAAGGGTAATACTGCTTGTTGGTAAATGTACAGTGAAAATGTTTTGGGCCCTACTGATTGCATCCTGAGAGTTGTGCTGAAGAACATCTCTGTGTGTCGAATTCAGACCATCACCGTCTTGCTCTTGCATCAGCTCTTTGAGGTCTGGAAAATGCAGAGAAGCATGAAATTAAATCTGTTTCACTTTCTGTCTGGGATATAAACATGTACTCTTTAGAATTTCTGTGCTTTCAAAATTTAATTGCTATTATGCTGCACACACCTATACACAGCAAATCTAATTATGCTGGCAATATTAAAGATACAGACCTTCATGAATAAATGTGTGTCAACAAATATACATACCCTTAGAGCCTCCAGGGTCCTCAAGTTGTGGTAAAAATTCCTGGGACAAGTAGGCAAAAAAAACCAAACAAACAAACCAAAAAATAAACAAAAGAAAAACAAATTGTTACTTGTACCACTTTGTACACAAATTTTAAATATTAAAACTATTCTGACAATAAAAGCTTGTTTTTAAGGTAGAATTTATACAACTGGAATGAAATACTTTACTCAAAAAGTCTAACACATGTACAGACCAATAGATTCCAGTTTTGCAGAATTCACATACTAATTCTGAATTTTCATGTAAATGCAAATCATATGTTCCTAACACAAGATTTTGCATGTTCTCTGTAAAAATAATTTGTCCAAAATAAATATGCCTAACTGTCTAAAAAGATGTAGTCAGTCACACAGAGCTCAACAACAAAGACAAGGATCATCATCACAGACTTAATGTGTGTCATCAGATTTTGCCGAGTAGCTGTTCAGTGCTTTCTGGGTTTTATTCTTTGTATGGTAATGCTGGGTTGAATTGTTGGAAAAAATTCTCTCTCGTACAATGAAAGTGCCCACAAGTACACTCTCCACTGCTTATATCTATAGAGAGCCAATTTTAATATGTTAGTATGAGGATGGGAGAAGTATTGCTATTCACAGAATAGTTCAACACAGAAAGCTTATAAAAATGGCATAAAACCTTTAAATATTGCAGACTTCTAGAAATAGCAAACATTTTTTTTAAAGGCACAAAATAACCTCTCTAATGGCAACAAATGTCTCCAAATGGCACAAAATGAAAACAAATGGCAGTACCATGAACTCTGTTACACAATGTGTAATTTCACACACACACACAAAAGTCTGAAACATACTTATAACATATAATGTTTATTAAAAATAGTGCCAGAGCCCCAGGTGAAGGAGCACCTGCTCTCGGAATGGCTCAAATGATAGACACACGAGTGACCCCTCTCCTCTGACTTCTCTGGGGGGTAGATAGAGCCCCTCAACTCAATCCACATAGTCTTTCTCCAAAAAAAAAAAAAAAAAAAAAGAGCCACTCGGAAATAACTGCCGTGTACTTTATTTTATTTTATCTTTTCGGAAATAACTGCTCCAGAAGCTGTGACGCATTCAGGCTTTTTCGGGAGCACGCCGCCACTATAAGACGCCAATAAATCGCACGCTGAGCGAAAACCAGTAGAAAACTAGCGATCAGAAAAAACTGCCAAACATGCAAAAACCTGCTGTATAAAGTTTTCCAGGAAGACCGCTAGAGCGGAGCTGCCTTTTCCTGATAGCTGCTCTGCACGGCCCTGTACCGCTGACACAACTCAAAACGCACGCGTAAAAGGTTTGGTTGTGCTGATTACGCGTTTGATTTTCTCAGCCTCCGAGTGGTCAATCATGTCGAGTTTGGGCTTGTTTGAAAGCTAGAAGTATCCACAATTGGTCCAAGTGGGTGTCAATCAAGTTAGACTGCCCGATTATAATTTAGGAGGATTGTTCAGCATAGCCAAAGCAGATTAGCTTTTTTTTAGATGGTGTCCCCGAGGGGGGGGGGGGGGATTTTCGTCTATGTAGGTAATGTAAGGTAGTAAACGTTTATACAAGTCCGATCTTTGGTTTAAATGTTATAATTTTATTGTGGCAGTTGTATACGGTGTTTTACTATCAAAAAAGCTTTAGCCGTGCTCTCTGATTTATCTCGGTCTCAATGTTTTCGTGGAGAGGTGTGAATTGTTTGCCCAGCAGGGAGCTCAAACTCCACCCCTTTCCCATCCCCCTGCTCACCAGGAGTTAAGCACACAGACATAAAACTGCACGCACAGAAAGCCACAAGTGTCCTGACTAATCTTGTACCAGAACTGCGGTGATACAATAATTTATTCGTTTATACTAATTGAAAATGTCCGATAAGTTGTTTTCCATTCCGCCAGTGGAATGAAAGCTAGTGTCGGGGCGAAAGGGGTTAAACAATGTTTTTCATGCTTGTTCAATGAACCATAAACAATTATTCCACATGCACCTGTGGAACAGTCCTTAAGACACGAACAGTTTACAGGTGGTAGGCAATTAAGGTCACAGTTACAATAACTTGCAGTTACAACACTAAAACCACTTTTCCACTGCATGGTACGGCTCGACTCAGCTCACTTTACTTCTCAGAGTTTGCTCTTCCACTGCAGTTTAGTGCTGAGTCAACGTGGGTGCCATCTTCCACTTGCCTTCACGCAGGAATAATGTTGTATTATTGGAGCCTGTACAAATACACCGTCAGGCGGTATTCCCAACGCCTTTCCTGTTTACTGAACATGTTCTAGACCGTACGTAGTGCTCGATATGAACAAGTTAGGTTCAGCCGCGACAGGAGTGACTTCGATAAACGCCTGTTTGGAAATCTGTAACAAGCGAGATGTAAAAATCTAAGACAGAAACATTTGTTGTAATTTTATCTGTAATGAGATAAATGATACATAATTTTCAATTAAAAGAACATTACCATACGCAAAGTATGTATTAAATGACACATTTATTCAGGCACAACACAGAAGCAACCGTTAAAGAGAATCCCTACTCCCTCAGTGCGTGGCTCACATTTAGTATCGGCTCGTCTCGCTTGGGACCTCGACCGAGGTGGCACTAGAAAAAAAGTACCAGATACTATCCACAGTGGAAAACCCCCAAAAAGCATGCAGAGTCGAGCCGTACCATGTGTTCGAAAGGTACCATTAACAAACCTTTCTACTGACTCTGAAAAACACCAGAAGAAAGATGCATAGGATGCTTGCTCGCCTGCGTGAACATGTCATAGGCCTGCTGCAGGGAGACATGAGGACTACAGATGAGGCCAAGCAATAAACTGCAATGTCTAATGCAAGACACCTAAGACAGTGTTACAAGGAGGACAGCTGATCGTCCTTGCAGTGGAAAATTACATGCAACCATGTGCCTGCCCGCCCCCCCAGACGTGATTGAGAACTTGCAAATGCCTTGGAGGAAGAGTGAAGTAACATCTCACAGCAAGAACTTACTGTGTGCAAGTGGTGGTGCAAGTACTTACCGTTACTTTTTCTATTGTTTGTGATTAAATAGGTTTAAAAAAAATCTAATCTATATGAAATCCCCAAAATTATTAAATAAATGCACTGTAATGCATGAGTGTTAAAAATGTAAGCAGGGTTTTACTGGCATTAAGTGCTAAAGACCATCCTCACCGAAACCTGATTCAGCCCAAACAAGGAATGCTGGGAGCTGCAGCGCACTGGAGGGGTTGAGTTCACCTTCCTGAACACAGTCATCTCCACACCAACACCACTACCCCTGGTGAACACACATACAAGCACATAGCTGCTTAACATCATCATCATCATCATCATCCCCAAAGACTGATACTATAAATAATAAAAGCTGCCTGGAAGCTTTTATTAACAAGGTCAGATTCTCACAGTGCTAAATAACCAATACTACTGTAGTACTTCACCAGAAAAGTTTCTGCACAAGTTGTAACTATAAAAACGATAACATAACATATTAGAATGAATACATTACATAAGCCTTGCACTTGACATGTCGGTCAGAGCAGCTGTTACTATTACTGAACTATTCTGACCAATAAGGATTGAAAATTCAGCAGCGTTGTGGTATAAACAGAATGAAAAACCTCACAGTTTAATAAAGTAATGCTGGGAAGCCCCAGAGATGTATCTGTGTACCTGTGTTGGCTGCTGTCGTGAGCCCCAGAACCATCGTCACCTTCCTCCACTCTCTGAAGGTCTGTGGTCAGCGATGCCTGCCTCTTCTCAACAATCTCTCCCAGGTCAAACATCGCATGCAGGCGAAAGTTCACCACCTTTATAGCAGTGAAGAAGACAGCCACCACAGCGCAGTACGCCCCTGCTACTACTACGGTGGGTGGCAGTGCCTGGAAAATATATGAGGAAAAACAGAGCACAAGAATAAAGATAAATAAAGTCTCACTGGAGACACAATATCAGAACCAGGAGGGAAAAAAAAGACAACAAAAAAAGAGAACAGTCAGGCCATTTCTAATCTTTCTAGAGTTTACACTCATGAGTGGAGTGGTTAAACTAGCACTGTCGTGACTAACGAACTCATGAAGATTTCATCAGAGGAAGATGTTCCTCTGACAAACTTTTCAGATTATAATACTACACTTGAACACCACAACCTAAAAGTATTCATCACATTGTGATTACCATAAAGTTTACAATTTAGAAATGTATTTCAGTCTAGTACTTGAGGACTCAACCCACGTCCCAGTGTTGTTTTTGCTTGCAGTCTTTAACAATCCTTATTCAGTTTTGACCTGTTTTACATAAACAGGTAGGGTCATGTATTTGTTTACTGGAGTATCTCTGGAGTATGAATACATCATGTCACTAACTCTTACAAAATCAAGGTGTCCCAAGAACCTTGAATCATATACTGTAGTGTTGATTCACTGTTTAGAAGAGTTTTATCGCATTTGACAGTAAGGACATAATGTAAACCACGTTACCTCAAATGTAACTCTTGTTTTTCAACTATAAAATTTTTTACATTTAAATACTTACGATGGAAAGAAACAAGATGTTCACTGCATTGCGTTACTTCACAAAGCTTAGCAATCATGTAGGTATTTAAGAAATGGTTCTGGTGTCTGACGTTTGTGTGTGTGGAGCACAGAAGCCAATTACACCAGAGTGTTTTTACAGAGACTTTGAATCAATGATTCATCACAGAAATATTACTAGCATTTGACAGAGGATGGCGACTCTGAGGTTGTATTTTGTTACAACAAAAAACACTTGATTACACTGGAGATGGCAAAAGAGTAGAGAATAGCAGTCTACGATTAACAAGATGAGCTGGTTTTGTTGTTTATTGTAGAAATTCATATGACAATATGAACAATAATCATAAAATGTGTGTGTTAGGTTAAGACATCAACACTGAGCAAAAACTTTCAGAATGACTTCAACAAAACGTCTTCTGAAAAAATAGTACATATTACTATGGACAGTGTCATGAGTATAACCAACACAGCTTCACTCTCAAGTGTTGTCAAAGTGTAAAAAATGTACAGTCTGGTTTTTTTTTCTTGTATAAATAAGAAAAGGCAGGCAGAGGAACATAATCCTCTATTAGTTTTACAAACACAAATCCACTGAAGTTAATTTGGTAATTAGCATTCCACACAACTCGCCTGGACACGTCTGCCAAAACATCCTCACCAGTCAGACCTTTAGATTTCTCTGGTACGTTTCTTAATTCGCTAAATATGGCCAAGAATAACATTTTCAAAAGATAACAACCACCAACCTCATTTCCCCACCACTGGTTTAAAAAAATCTTTTTTTTTTTAAATTAAGAGAAAGACTTTTTTTCTGCCCAATTCAGGGAGCATACGTTCATCTGAAAAAAGCTCACTGCTGCAACAGACTTTGTTTTCCTGCTGGAAATCAGTGTGTGCCACAGAAATGCGGCGAGCCAATCTGATTGCAACCTTTATGATTCTGAAGCTTATGGCCAGAAAAGTGTACAAGTCAGAAGTGGGTGGAGCATCAAAGACTGAGACTAGCCAAATATAATTATGTTGTAATGTACGATTATGTTGATTCTGAAAAATCATCATCAATGCAGATTTTTGTATTTGACGAGTTGTTTATTTAACCAACAACAGAAACGGGTTATAATTTTAAACAAACAGATCGAGTTCACTTTCAACATGCAGGCTACTTGCCTAAACAGGAAGTCAAACGGAGCAGTCAGAGAGAATGCGGGAAAAAGTTTTAATATCGTTGTACACCAAGTTCACATGAACTTTAACGGGAATTCACAGTGTGAACGCAAAAAAAAAAAAAAAAATTCCCACAAGTGCACTCTTTTTTGTCATGCACACCTGCAACACCACAGAAGAACTCATGCATCTCCATAGACTAAACTTTGATGGCAAGAATGTAATAGGAGTAAAAAATGCTAAACCTAACACTGATAGTGTCACTCAAAAATTAAAAGCATGGCATGCATTAAACACAGACAGCAACAGGTCGATGACACACAAGCATAAAAAAAACGAAAGCTCAGGAGAACTCACTGCCTGGTGAATGAAATACAAACAGTTGACTTCATAGCCTCTTATATAAATTCAGTGAAGGGGCTTGAACTTTTTTCCCAATATGGTAGTAAAATGTGTAGCAATTTCAGTTTAATAATGAAGCCTGTTTAATTTTGGGCCATTAGACTTAATGATGGGACGTCTATGCGATTTACTACCGTTTAGATAAATATGTCGAGAGAAAGATCGATTATAAAATTTCAAATAGCATTTGTTTTAAATACACAAATTCATTATCAGATGACTACAATTATTAGTAACTGTAATTGGTTGTTGATGTTATAAGAGGGTATAATCATTAAATTAGTCCTGGAGGAGAAAGTCAGTAGAGGAACAAGAAGTGAAGTTGTTACTCAGACTTCGTTTTGCTTTACATTATTGGGGGGTGGGGGTGGGTTCAAATTGCCAAATTATATTGGTTAGTGAGATTCTCATTTATACGCCATCTTTTAGGAAATTAATTGATTATTTAATCGTTAATTCTAATCAATTTTTGACTATTAAAAAAAACATTCATTTTTTGCAGCCCTAATTACCCTAAGTCTATTCTAGAAATGGTGTCACTCACTACCAGTTTCGATTAAGACACACACACAAGCTTCAGTTATAAAGAGCACAGTCTCTAGATTGTAATAACAGTGTAATATCGTATGAAAGTTACATTCACACAGTGGACTGTCAATATGCCAATTTTTTTCTCAAATTTTTTACAATTTTTCCTGTCAACATGCCAAGGTAGATGACGCTGCCGTAATCAAAAGCAGTCCCTGATACCATCAATCAGCATAACAGGGCTGACAACGCCTACACGAACATTCCTTATTTGGAAGATAAAACAACTTATTGGTCTTGGACCTTACCACCACTCACCATGTACAGAAGAAAAGGGAAGGCCAGAAGGAATATCCAGAGGTAGAGGTGGAAGCAGTTGGAGAAGGTGCTCTGGTGGGGGTCAACGTACCAGCCTCCGGTCAGTGAAGCCCACACCCCTTGCCGCAAAATCTGTAGTGCTTGAGAGCCCATCTTTTCAGTACTTCCTCCTCCACGTAGCTCAAATCCCTCCTTTCCTTAAAGTCTCTGCTTTAACACTTCCATTGGTGATGACTGCTTCATCAATTTATCAAAGAAGGTTTCCCCCGATAATGATAATACTCACTGATTGACTGTGATGGACAGAGTCCTGATCACATGCTTCTCTGTTTGACCTTTGCCAGTGGAAAAGGTGTACTTTGAAAGATGACCACATGAAAACGTTGCTTCTGAGTGACCAGCAGTCTGGGTTTGGTTTCTTTACAGCGGTCCCAAAAAAAAACACTTCACTAAATACAAACATTCAAAGTAAGGAGAACCTACAGGCCTGCATATGTGACATTAAGTCAATTAATCAGTCCATGAATTGAGTGACATTTAGACCTAAACACAGAGAACTGAGCCAGCTTTAAAGATAGGATTTGCTTATATTGTGCGAATTGAGAAATTTCCAAAAATATGAAAGAATAAAAGAGCAGGAATATTATATAGGGGTTTAAGACTACAACTTCTTCATCATCCTGAGATATCCAGCATCTCCAGCTTTCAGAATAAAGCTGGAAACCTGGTCCATTTTGTAAAGATATGCAACATTAAACACGCAGTAATGCCAAACTTCTTTAACATTATTTATTACAGCTGGTTATCCAGCTTAATATCTCACTGTATTGAGGCACCAGGTCTAGGCCGGAATAGCATTAGCCACCGTTTTATCACCTCATTCTAGCTCATCCAGCCTCACTAAACTCCAGGACTGGCTAAACCTGTAGGATAATTCCAACTGCTTTTCAAGAACATTACAAATTCATTTCATTGAATTATCCAGGTCCGAACTAGTGTCAGCAAGCCAGTATTGGAGGTCGGTTAACGCAACAGTTAGCTAGTCCATACAGTACAGTATAGTCCTTTAGCCTTGCTAGCTAGGCCACTTTCTCATAAACGGGGTTTATTATATACGCACCTCCACAGCGCTAAACTCACACACGCATATGCAGTAAAGACTAAGCAGCCTCGAGATTAAATAACCGGACATTATCAGCACTTCTGTTTCATGAGCTAGCCAGTGAACGTGCCTGCTATTTCCTCAGCTAGCTAAACAGATTTCTGGCTGATCACTGCATTCTATGGTGCTAGCCAGGTTACCCAATAGCCTGCTAAATCCCTCGAGTCAGTCAAATTATCCGCGAGTGGGAATTCAGCTTTCTGCTCATTTGCTGTTCGTTACAGCGGCCATTATTTTTGGCACGTCCTCCGTAGCGGCGTTTGATAATTCCTTAAAAAAAAACCTCGTCTTTCAATCTGCTAATTTCCACTGTCGAATTTGTCCATTCACACAGGTAGCAAACACCCACTTACCGGAAGTGAAAACGTCTTAAAAATGATTGGCTGAGTTACCGATCTGTCTTGTCATATCCGAGCGCTGATTGGATGTTGCAGTGAGCGTGTGCTCCGTAACCTGCTTCCTGTTTCACCAATTGAGCAGACGAGCTGTGTTGCCAGATCCTCTATGTTAACGTACATCGCATAAATAAGCAACTCGACATAAATGTCGAATTATGCGTCGAATTAGTAAAATTCACTTTTCATTTAAATGTAACTACTTTTTTTTTTTTATACCTTTACAATTGACATTTTAATTTAATGTTGACCTTTTTAAGTTCAATTTTTTTAAGTTGCCTTCTTTTGCATTCATTGAAAATAGATTTTAAAATTTAAACTTGGTTATTTTTATTTAAAATAACCACGATCTATTATTTTTAGATATTGTTTGTATTATTGAAACTAATTTTTTTTAATTTGACGTTGACTTTAAATCTGACTTATTTTTACATGACTATTTTATTTGAAGTTGACACTTTTTTAATTAAAAGTTGTCTTTTTAAATGGCTATTTTATTGAAAGTTAAATGTTTTTATTTAAAGTTGACCTTATTTACATTTGACTCTATTCATTTTAATGCAGCTTCTTTAAAAATTGTTTAAAATGTTTTCATTTAAAGTTGACTTTTTAAAGGTGTCCTGCACTGTAAATTGCAGCACAGTATACACATTTTTAAGGAGAAACAGAAAGTTTCAGACAAAACTCTTTCAATAACTGTTGTTAAAATATAGCACTCACTCAATGGGGATAAATGAATTAAAACATGTGCAAATGTTAAAACTATAAACATTTAAACATGCAAATATTTTAACTATGGATTATTATCCACTGTTATTATTATCCATTATTGAACAAAGTCATAAATGATGACACTGACCTTGTTACTTGTTACTATTGAGAGAGTGGATGCTAAGACAAAAATTACTCCTTTGGTTCTCGCTTAAGATCCTAAACATTCATTCATTCATTCTTCTTGTATAACCACTTTATCCTGGTGAGGGTCACATTAAATCCGAAGTTTATCTTGGGAACAGGAATACATCCTGGATAGAAAGGCCAGTCCATCCCAAGGCACCATACACACACACATTCACACCTAAGAGCAATTTAAAGTCACCAACACACCAATCATTTATAAAGAACCTCAGCTCTTCTCCTACATCAAAGACACATGTGTGAGGAGGAAATGAAATGATTCATCTAATAGAAGCTGTCACATTTACATGCAACAATTTAAGCTGCTGAACATCACACCCACTAAATCACAGGCCCTAAGTATTTTTTCATGCATTACTACAGGTGTTGTTTACTGTCTCTAGTGCAAACGATGTAATCTGATGTACCAGAGAAACCAAGAGGAGATTGGCTGATCATTTTATTGATCACCTTCGTAGCATCAGAATGAAGGATTTCTCCTTTCAAGTGGTGAGACACTTCAACAGTGATGGACATAACACTAATGACTAATCCTAGTTTGTATCAGTAGTTGGTTGTACAAGGGAAATGGGAGAAAGAGCTCATTTACACTCTCAGAACTTTGGGACTGAATGAATATTATGTTTTGACAACAAGTACATCGTCAACTATTTCATATATCAAATGGTTTTGAACTAAAATAGCTTTGTGGAAGCACTATACTTTCACAGCTGTCTGAAAAATGCTGTAGCCCATTTGTAGTTTATCCTATGATCCCATACGTTTATATGTCCTCTTACCAATGGTCTTTCTAGTGAGGTCACCATGTCCAGTGATCACAGACCACCAAAATACTTCTCACAAAATCATAAGCAACGAAATCATTATATGCTTAAAAAAAAGAAAAACTATGTTCAAACTATTTTACTTTGTACAACTGTTAATTTTTCTGTAGCCCATAAATTTGGTAGTATGTTCAAAGCAGGCTACAATAGATCTTATTGTGAGGGAGAGACTGTTTATAGCTGCTTTAACATAAGTGATAACAGGAACTTACTTAACTCTTGAATGTTCCAAAACATTAAATGTACCTATAAATGGATAAAAAAGCATGATGTCATTCATAAATTCATCAATTAAAATTCCAATCGTTGTCAAATTGCTGTGGAATTAGAGGAATAAAACATAATGGAATATGTTATTATTAGAAAATAATTAACTTGGTAACAATGGCAATGGCTTCACACAACCCAGATGATGATTATTTTCCTACAACAGCAACAAATGAGCTACAGACACAATGCCAAATATATGTGGACACCTGACCATCTGTATACTCACCTGATGGTCACCGAACATATATACCTCATTTCTCTGTACAATGCACCTTCTATATTTGTACACCTTGTCATTTACATTGAACTGGTTTCTACTTTCTCTACCTCATACCTTTGCACTTTTTATAGAACATAACATTTTATGTATATATGTGTATATCGATCCATCCATTTTCTGTACCATGATCCTTACTGAGTCACAGGGAACCTGGAACACATTCACACACTATGGACACTTTTGGACAGGCCAATCCAGTACCCGGAGGAACATGCAAACTCTCAACCCTCTCGAAACCTCAACCCTGGAGGTGTGAAGCAAATGCGCTAACCACTAAGCCACCGTGCCCCCTTACATTATAGTTGAATCTAATCTAATCTAATCTACTCTAATCACACATTCCTTATTTAGTCCCCCATACTATATAACCTCTTCCTCTTCTGGGAAGGCTTTCCACTATATTCTGGTGGGTGATTCTTGGGGGAATTGTCCATTCAGTCACAAGAGCATTAGTGAGGTCAAGCACTGATGTCAAGTGAGGAGGCCTGGGGTGCAGTCAGCCAATTTCTAATTTATCCAAAGGTGTTCAGTGGGGTTGAGGTCAGGGCTCTGTGCAGGCCACTCAAAATTTTCCGCTCCAACCTTGGCAAACCATGGAGCTGGCTTTGTGCACAGGTTCATTGTGATGCTGGAACAGGTTTGGGCCCCTTAGTTCCAGTCTTGCAATTTTCTAGGAACAGAAATATGGGCGTGATGGTCAGCTGTCCACAAACTTTTGGCCATATAGTGTATAATAACTGGGAAGAATGATTGAGTCAGTGTGTTCTAAGACAGTGAAGATCTTAATGCATGTCCTTTAAGTGACTACAAAGTTTTTTCTGCATTCTGTAATGTGAAACTAATTTGTTATTCTAATCTCTTCGAAACATAACACATGCTCATGTTTAATTTCTTCTAAAGCAGGCATTGCCATTAGTCTCTTGGAGCCCATTTCAAGTAGCGCATGATGGGTAAGGTAAAATGGGTAGCCATTAGGCAGAGGTTGGTAGTAAGGTGCTACATTTTCTACTTTTTGAGTAACTTTTTGGAAAAAAATGTCATTTTAAGAGTAGGTTTAACTGGCCATACTTATACCCTTACTCAAGTTAATTTTTAATCAAAGAAATGTACTTTTACTTCTCTACATTTGGTGGCATTCCACCATTACTGTTCAAAATTAATGAATATGTAGTTTCATAATTCGCTTATATCCCGTATAATGAGGTCACGAGTCTCACAATACGCTGCAGTGGTCTGAATGCATCCACAACAACCGCTCACTTTTCAGCGGCTCAGTCCTGGAAAATAATGGCTTCAGAGGGGGAAGAAAGAGGCAGGACACACACACACAAACACACACACACAAGAGAGAGAGAGAGAGTGTTGAAATGACAGGTTCTGTGTTATTGGACTCATCACAGGACTGGGATATGCTGCTTCATCTTGCACCCAGGTTTTATATCATATAAACAGAACAGACAAACTTTCAAGGAGAGGTGTGACTTACAGTTCTCCATGTAGTCCGAGATTCAGGATTTTCCCGTAATTTTAATCAGATCCAAAGTAACTAGTAACGTGTTACTTCAGTGGTTTTCTCATTGGATACTTTATTTCTCTTACTTGAGTAATTATTAACATTATTACTTTAACTGTTACTTGACTAATTCTTTTTATAAGTAGTTTTAGTTTGAGTAAATATATATATATATATATTTTTGTTGTTTTTTTTAACCTATTTTACCCACCTCTGCTCATTAGGTTATTTTAATTTTTTGTATGCGTCATGGATTGGATATAATTTTTATATCCTTTTGTATACAGCAGAGGGCAGTCTCATCATTCTGTATTTCTTAGCAGAAGGAGTTAGTGTATTCAGCAAGCTGTACTCAAAAGCTGATTTCCACAGTGCCATAACAAATCTGTGATTTACATTCTAATTTTATAGCTCGATGTTCTGAATTCATATTTGATGTTTTTTTCCCCCATATGCCCCCTTTTGTTTAGGCTACGACTGTACTGGAACGGTGGAAGTGCCATCCTGAAAGACAGTTTCAATCCATGCTTTATATGAAAGGATGAATCATTATGCAAGATGGAAATTCAGGATTTGACTCAGCCAAATGAAATTACTATCATTTTGCCAGAGACGAGTTAGAGGAAATGATTCCAAGGGTAGAGTAGACATGAACAAAAGCTGTCTTATTGAGGCTGTCATTGATGGCTCTGCAATGCATTATTGCATCACTATTTAGTACAGTGTTATTTGTTTTTGTGTAAATGTTTCTACACAGAGATCACAGCCTGAATTTAAATGAAGTAAATTATGTTTCTGTAACTGCTTTGCATGTCAATGCTTTATTTATAGCTGGGTACAAACGTTCGCTTCCCCCAGGGTTTCTGGGCAGGGGAAATGAAAATGCATCTCTTAAAAAAATTTGTTATAAAAAGAAATCTGTTAGATGAATTCCTGCACCAAGACTACAGGCTAAAACATATGGCAAGATCAACAGAAACATTGTTCAAAACAGGTTTTGCCATCAGCTTCTCTGTTTCAAGACTGGATTTAAAAAAGGTATTACATCTGGCACAGTTAAAACAGATCTGTCAAGAAGATCGGACAAAACTTCATCAAACAGAGCAAGAAAAGAAAGAAAAATTGTTCCAAAAATGGTTAAAAAAAAAAAAATTGGTGGCGATGGTGAAGATTACAACTGAAACAATCCAAAACCTGTTCAAAGCATACAAAAGAGATAGGAAACTGTCAAAAGGATAAAGGGTGAGCATTCAAGTTATTAGCAGAGGTTGATGCAAACTGATCTTAATTTGTATTTTTTGCACTGTTAATATTTTGACATACATTATATAATCAAGTTTGCCATGATAATGAAGGAAATCTGTGAAAACACATAAAATGTTACCATAAATTACACTACTTCTTCTACGTCTATGTCTTCTCCGTTCTGTTCTTGGTCATGCTAATTTTTGCCCCCAATTAAAAGAAGATGGACAATATCACAAAACAGCTTTACAGAAATCTAGAGGCACATTTACTGTACATCTCTAATGTGCAAACCAGAGGTGAAGGTAGCAAGGAAGAAAAAATGCTGTGAGATGACACGAGGAAGAAAGCTTGAGAGGAACCAGACTCAGCAGCGAACCCATTATCTTCTGGGTGACACCAGAAGATTACTCTTCCACAACTGTATATGAGCATATCGTGAACAAGAGTCCTGGGACAGTCTTTATGATTGCAGCAGCAGTTCATAGGTATCATAAGAGGGAGTCGAAGATGGATGCAAATGCAGTTAGTAGTTTTATTAATAACAATGGCAAATACATCCAACACGATACCCAGTAAGCATGGGCCACAGAACAAGAAAAGTCAGGTGATCAGCAAACATCAATATCCAGGCAAAGTCCAAAATCTCTGAACAAGGACCAAAGCAAGGTCAAAACCAGAATAGCAATATACAGAAATCAAGGCTTGGCAAGTTATGGTAAATGTTCACTGAGCGTTACCTCACCAAGTGGATGTGAACATGGAGTCCTTATATACTGCATGGTATATACTTATATAAGTGTGTGTGATTAGAATACTGGTGATTGTTAACGTGACAAAGTTCCCCTGCATTCCCCAATTGGCATACTATCTGTAGTAAATAGTATCCAAGATAAGAATTAGTTCATCCCAAATTGTAATATGTTAAAATGAGTATTCCAAAGGTACCCAGATGGTCTACTATGTAAAAACCGAATAGTTAATTTAGCTCAAAAAATTAGAGGAAACTAATTACCTCAAAATATTTAAGTTGATAAATCAATATCTTTAAGCCAAATACACTTAAATATAACAAAAAATTTAACTCAAACTTGTTATATTTAAGTGTATTTGACTTAAAGTAATTGATTTATCAACTTAAACATTTTGAGGTAATTAGTTTCCTCAAATTTTTTTAGTTAAATTAGCTATCCGGTTTTACAGTGTACCATTTCCGGTAGAATTTCGAAGTTTGGATTTGTGGACACTTTTTCAGCTAATATTGCCCACAACTCCTTGCACGACGGAAGAGGGGCATTTGACTGTTTGCTTTGCCTAATTCAAGAATGTATTTTAGAGAGGTGTAAATGTAATGTAATTTAGAAAAGTAAATAAAAGGAATGATGAATTAAACATATAGTATAAATTATATAAGGAATAATCAATGAAGAAAAGCTGAGATGCAACAAGGAGTTTGTTTACGGTGACAGTGTTCTCTTCCAGGCAACAATGTTCTCTTCCATTACACAAAGTGTAAGTATGTATCGGTACTTGCATACTCTTCTTTCTTCACAAAAAGAGCACATACGTTTAGTACACAGTATAAATGTGCCAATTGGGATGCAGGGTTCATGAAATGTTTGTATGCCATGGTGTGTTCTGGGAAACAGAGTTTCTTGTCGATTCCAGCGCTGACGTGACAGTAGGTAGGTTCATAGTGGATAACAGGTGAGATTTCCACTGAGGCAAGGGTGAGTCTTGGGTATAAATTGTTTATGGAAGTGTTTAGGAATGCCTGGTTGCATGAACCTTATTGCATCATGCTAGTGAAAGGATTAGAATTTATTGCAAGAAACATTGGACTCAATTTCATATATGCCAGACCAAATTAGCAAATTCTCTGATGATTCTGCAGAATCCAGCAGAATAATTTTGGACAATAGATTTAGGCATATAATCGGGTTACAGCTAGAAGACAATATAAACATTTTTTATGCAAACCACACAGACCATATTTTGGGAGGCCAATGCCCAAGTTGGTTGAGACAAGTCCAAGTACAAAACTGAGAGACAATACAGAAAACGTCTCGAGACTGGACCAGAGTCCTACAACCGTATTGTGAACAGCATTGTCTTAGCACACAGTAGGTCTCCTGATATCCACTAAGTAATTTGAAATGGCAATTTTATCTGAACATCAGCGCTGACTGAATTCATCCTTTTATGGCTGCCACACTTCCAGCATAATAATACACCATGTCACAGGGCTTGTATCATCATTGAATGGTTCTATTGAGCATATTTGTGGCAAGGTAAAAAAAGAACTAATCATAGAAAGACTGTGCATCCATCCAATTTTCAGCAATCATTTTCACATGGCATCACATTATTGCGCAACACAGCCATATCTTTTAAATCCATGCCAAGCTAAGTTCATGCTGTTCTTAAGGCTGAAGGAGGAACACTATATTTTATTGTTACAGAATAAACTGGGAACTCAGTGTTCAAAACTGTATTTTAAAAAAAAACTATTTAAAAAATCAGGTTGTTCATAACCTTTGAACAAAAACTCTGAACTTTAACTCAAGTTAAAACTTGATTTTCCAAGTTACTGTGTGTAGAGACTGACTGAACATTACAAATTACAAACGGTAATCAGTAACCAAAAAAGACAGACTTATTAATGATTTTCTGGATTTCCTGTTTTTTTTACTGGCCATTAAACAACATCTTTTAATTAGAATTATCCATACTGATAAGTAAATTTAAAGCAGAAATTAAATAACTATACATTGTGGTACAGTGTAGAAGTAGTGTGCATCAATTGTATACCAGATTTATGGTGCACTATGAGTAAAATAAAATAGTGCACAGTTCAGGGAATATAATTTGTCCACATAGAATTCAGACAATACAAAATGGCTGCTCCCCAAATAGTGTGTTATATCATAAATAGGGAATGAATTCAGACATAAAATTAGTGGCTCAAAGAGTACTTCAAAGGAATCTTCACCATCAATAAAAGTTTTTGAAACCTGAGGTGGGAATTATAACTTGACAGACTTTGAAAACAGAACATTCCCAGTAGGAATAGCATTCTGATGCAATTTAATTTTCAGAACAGCAAATGTGGCAGACAGCAATGATGGCAGGTTATATAAAGAGCAAAAATAAAATAGGCCACTTTAAAGGAATCTATCTATCTATCTATAGTTGCAATCAAAATGATTCAACCCCCATTGCAAATTAGGTTTATTGTCAAGATTTACAGACTTTCAGCTGTTTGCAATGAACAAATCAAACAAAAGCAAATGAAATAGTTCAGCACAACGAATGCTTCAGGTGGTTTCCCCAAATTCAACTGAAAATGCAACATATAATGACTTCTAAAGTCTCAAAATTATTCAACCCCCTGAACAGAATCCCTCACAACAGCACAAATATGCAAAACAGGCGTTGTCTCAAGTACACTTGATGCAACTAATCAAGGGCTTCATTAGTTGCACCAGGTGTGCTTGAGCTGGAACACATGAAATACCTGAACTGGCTAGGGGTTTGTTGAGTGTCATGTTTGACTGCATGTTAGAAATATGGCTAAGTCAAAAGAATGATCCAAAGAGTTAAGAGAAGAGATCATCATCCTTCACAAACAAGGAACAGAATACAAAAAAATAGCGAAGACACTGAATGTTCCTAGAGACACCGTTAGAAGCATAGTTCGCAAGTTCAAAGTTAAGGGAACAATGGTTACACTACCTGAATGGGGCAGAAAAAGGAAGCTATCAACAGCTGCAACCAGACTTCTGAGAAAGAAGGTTGTGAAAAATTCTCGAGTGACTGCAAAAGACCTGCAGCAAGATTTGGTAGCAACAGGCACTGATGCAGGAACTCCAAGACGTACACCACTACTGACCCCTAAGCACAAGAAAAGTCGACTCAAAATCATATAAATAAGCCATAGAAGTTTTGGGATTTTGTTCTGTGGAGTAATGAAACAAAACTGGAACTTTTCGGCATGATGGATCAGCGGTATGTCTGGAGGAAGAAGAATGAAGAAAGAACACCCTGTCCACATTCAAGCATGGTGGTGGCTCGGTGATGCTCTGGGGCTGCTTTGCATCCTCTGGCACTGGAAACCTGCAGTGTGTGGAAGGCAAGATGGATTCAGTGAAGCACCAGGAAATCCTAGGAGAAAACGTCATGCCGTCTGTGTGGAAGCTGAAGCTTGGGCGTCATTGGACCTTCCCCTGGGACAATGATCCCAAGCATACCTCAAAACAAAGGCTTGGTTGCAGAAGAAGTCCTGGAAGATTCTATGGGACCATCACAGTCACCTGACTTGAACCCCATAGAAAATCTTTGGTGGGATTTGAAGAAAGCAGTTGCAGCATGCAAACCCAAGAATATTAAAGAACTGGAAGCCATTGCTCATGAAGAATGGGCTAAGATTCCTCAGGAATGCTGCCAGAAGCTGGTGTCTGGCTCTGCATCTCGTTTGCAGCAGGTCATAATAGCAAAAGTGTGCCCTATTAAGTACTAAAGATGCTTACCATGAAGGGGTTGAATCATTTTGAAACTGGAGAAATCATTATAAGTTGCATTTTCAGTTGAATTTGGAGAGACCGCTTAAAGTATTCGTTGTATTTCAATTGATTTTGTTTGATTTGTTCATTGCAAACAGATGAAAGTCTGTAAATTTTGACAATAAACCTGATTTGCAGTGGGGGTTGAATTAATTTGTTTGCAACTGATTGCAATCTATCTGTCTGTCTGTCTGTTCTTACTGGCCTTATGTTCATCTCTTGTCTTTTCTGTGACAACAGCACATAAACTATGGATGTGAAAGGTAGAGATTGAATCGAAATTATTTAATATTTCAAAAATGCTACATTTAATTTGCTATGTTCAGCGTGGGTTTTATGTAACTAACCCATTTGCATATAGAAGCAGACACAAGTTCATTATTTTATTTCTCCAGATAGTTAGTGGTTATTTAGCACTCAGGATAGTTAAGAAAACATTTATTTAGAATGCTAGCTAATTGGTGACTCTGTAAACAAATTGGCAAAGAAACAACTTGTCTCAGTCGAATTGTGCTTCATGCATTCCAGCTGAAAAATCCACTTCTGTTAAAAATATGGAGGTATTTTTGTTGCATAATTTGCAAAGAAATTTGTGTTCCACAAAAACAAAGCAAGAAATTAATTCAGAAAATAATAGTAAGTGATTTACAGAAACATAATGAGATCTACAAAAGAACAAAAGTAGAAACAAATTTATTCCACAAAATAAGAATTAGTTCTCTAATAAGTTATTGACTGATCAATATGTACATGGGACATGTTTGATTTGTGGATTTCTGAAACATTTCTCATAGTTATATGTGCATATAAAACCACAAATGTGTGTTTTTTCCACTCTGTCTGCATTAGCCATCAGATTACAAAACACATTTTCACAAATGCCCATGTTACTTTGACCAATATGTGCAGTAGATCTAGGTACATTTTGGTGGAAATTATTTTATTTATTTTCCCAATTATGCAATAAACATACCTCTATACCTTACCCACTTTTACTGCAAGTATCCACTAGTTACAGCCTCAGTCTGTCTGCTCTGTCTACAACCCACAGGATTTCTGATATGTTTTGCATGCTTGACTGATTACAAACTTCAGAATCTTGAATGTTGCAGATATAGTCAGTGGATTAAAGCTATGTTAAAAGGATCCCTGTGGATCACATTGGGAAACATTGCTGGCTCTGTGTGCAGTTTTGCATGTTCACACATGTTCACATGGGTTTCACACATGTTCATTCACATTTCTCTGGTTTCCTCTCAGTGTCCAAAAACATGTAGCTAGGTAGATTGGCTCTAGGTGTGAATGAGTGTGTGAATGAGTGTGTCAATGTGTGTGCACAGTGGCCTCCTAAAGGGGGTGAAGTCTCCTATCTTGCACCCAGTGTTCCTGGGATTGGCTCCAGATCAACTACGACCCTGACCAGAATAAAGACGTTATTGAAAATTAATGAATGAATATGTTATTATAAACATATTGATCAATTTAGTCAAGAAATAAGGAAGCTGGAAAACGACTTTGTGTGTGTGTGTGTGTGTGTGTGTGTGTGTGTGTGTGTGCATGCATTAATGTCATGTGCAGAGGAGCTGGAAGGTATTAGTCTTGGTGGTACCAGCTGCCAAAACACAGGCTGAGCTAGTTGAAGTGGTTCAAATCTAGTATAGTGGTTCAAATCAACTAGTATAGTTGGTAAAGATGATGATTTGAACCACTCCAACCAGCTCGGCCTGTGTTTTGGCAGCTGGTACCACCAAGACTAACACCTTCCAGCTCCTCTGCACATGACAATAATGCGTACACACACACACACACACACACACACACACACACACACACACACACACATACAAGTGTGATATCTGCGACTGTGGTCGTCGGTGCCAGATGGGATGGTGTGTGTATTTCAGAAACTGCTGATCTCCTTGGATTTTCACACACAACAGTCTCCAGAGTTTATACAGAATGGTGCAAAAAACAAACAAACAAAAAAACCATCCTGTGGGCAGAGGGTCTGCAGGCTGAAACACCTTGTTGATGAAATAGATCAGAGGAGAATGACCAGACTGGTCTGTCCTGACAGGAAGTCTATAGTAACTCAAATAAGCACTCTTTACAACTACACATGGTGAGCAGAAAAGCATCTCAGAATGTACAACACATCAAACCTTGAGATGGATGGGCTACAACAGCAGAAGACCACATCAGGTTCCATAGATTCCATACACATCCTCATATGTATCTTTATTTGTATACTCTTGTTTTGTCTGCATGCTCCCTTACCCATATACCCACTTTTATACTGTCTGCATAGTCTGCGTGCTATTTTTGCTGTCTTTGGAGTTGCAGCATCTCATTTTACTCCAACATTGTACCAGCTACGAATGCACAATATGACAAATAAACCTTTGAAATATTGAAATTATGGTCATATCAAGCTGGATTTTTCACCAAAGTTATCAAAATGTCTGGTGAAAGCTTGGAGTCTGGCTTGCAAGCCTACCACATGTGACCTTATGACTTGTGTTTCTGAGTAATGAAAGGTAGTCAACAAGAGCGATTTAAAACTGGAACTCGGGAGTTAGTTTAGTCATGACTCACCAACTTGCACCCTCTCGACCCTAACCGCAAATCTCACATCACACTTTCACACCTCAGCTTGTGAAATTACTGTTTCAGAGGTGAGCAGAAACCACAGCAGAGTGATGATTAATGGCTGGAGAGGAGTGATGAAAGTAAAAACGTAGAATGACTTTCCTGTTTTTAGCACATTTACATTAAAATCTCATCGTGCATGTGGGCAAGTATGGTGTTTCCATAACTTTACTGAATTTGTTCACAGTTTTCATTCATTAAAATGAATAAACAAATGACCTGGAACCAAGCCAGAGCATGCCCACTGTTTACTTCTTACATGCTGAAGTTTATTAATTAAAAATATAGTCAGTTAAATAAATATTGAACTATATGCTAAACAGCCTGTCTTAATAAACAGGCTAGAAAATGTGACAGACGTAAATCTGTCCTTACTGGTCTCTTACAGTAGGTCCAGACAATTTAATGCAAACAATCATGACTATGTTCGTTGTTGTGGCAATATCCTTTAAACTTCCACTTTAAGTAAAAATGAAAACATTTTCCTTTTATAGCGTCAGTGCTTCAGTTTATAATTTACAGCAAAGTTCTGTCATATCTTGTATATAGATACTGAATGTTTCATCATGACATTTGACAGAGTTTTTCCTGTGATTCACTACATGACTGCGTTGCCTGCATGTTAGTACTCAAAGCTGATCTGTAGGAATGTTCTTGCTCAAAAATTTGCTCTTTGTGTGCACGCAACTTGCCTTATGGGATAGTAGCATTTATATAAATATATATTTATATTTTTTGTAGATCAAGTCAGTGTGGGGGTTACTTTTCATTCATACTATACAGCTCATAACTGCAGAAGTACAAAGCCTTTTCCTTAGTTTGGAGCTGTGAAGGGAGGAATGTAGAAACTGTGCTTTATATCACCACACTGTGGCTACTTCTCGGCCACAAATCCATTTGTAGCACAAAAACAGATGATGAAACTGGGATGCAATAAAGTGCTTGGCTCAACAGTTTTAAAACTTGCAAACTGAACTGGGAGACATGCTGAAGATAGGAGTCATTAAATATGTAAAAGCGAAAGTTGTATTAAATATGCGTAATGTCTAATCTAATGCAAGACAAAGGCGCTATTTGGACGGGATTATGTTTACACAGGGACCTGGAGTAATGCCATCATTAGCAGGTGCTCTTCTGTGATTTTATTTGTGCCCAGAATCAGCCATGTTGGTGTTTTTTTCCTTCCTCCCCTGAGAAAATTACAGACCAAATTACACTGTCCCACTCTGCTTCTGATTATTTAAGTAATGCAAGTGATTTTTCAGGTTGATGCCACCTCTTGTTGCAAAAAAAGTTTGCTTTAATCACTGTTTACTTGCTGTATTTAATCACCTTCCTGAACCAAGAAATGATAAAAGTTTTGGAGGAGTTTCTCAACAACCTACTTGCTATGGGTCATATATAAAATCTCCATACTGTCTACACTGAGAGCCCATTAGAAAATAAAATCAATCAAAACAGTGCGATCCTAAAGGCTTATTAAAGAGGCTGTTTATATTCACACAATCCACAATATCAGGCAAAGTTTACTTTTCTACAAACAAATATAGTTAAATTGTTATGTCTGCCGTTAGATGCGGCCAAATAAATAAGCATGATGACTTGACCATGCATGACACAAGCATCCAGGTTCATAGACAAAACAACCTGCAACAAACTCAACACTCCAGTGCAGAGGTGGTAAAAGAACCTACTTAAGTAAAAGTGCAATTACTTATATAAATAAATACTCGGGTTAAAGTTGAAGCTCAGTTTCAAAAGTGTAAAAAAAGTATAAACTCTTAGATTAACTTAAAGTATGAAGTAAAAGTTGAAGAAGAAATATACCTCTGCCTCAAATCACACATTAATTTTAGTTAATGATGGTAAATTAGTGCCTCTTTCACTAAGAGACTAAGGAATGTGGGGGGAAATGTTAGTTAGCTAAGCCTAACAAACAACAGCTTTATTCCTTTATCTCTTGAGATAGTCCTTGCTGCAGAACCAAAAGTCCAGAGGGTGGAGCTGGACCTGATCCAGGACTTTTGGATTGATTCTGCCCAAGTAGTAGGAGTTGGATCAGGTCTGACTGACTACTTGAATTTCTTTAATGTGAGTGAGCATGATAATAATGACCAAACTAGCTGAAATGTAATAGTTAGCTGTCCCAATACAAACAGTCTTGATAAATATAAAGCAGCAAATATGTTTATCGGCTTTCATTCTCGCTGACACATCTGTTAAAGCTTAGATTTTTTAATTTGTTCATTTAGAATGACTCCTTGAAGTTATCTGATGCTAAAAAGTCACCTTATGGCATTGTTCCTACACACCTTTGTTCCTTCACACCACCTGTGTTAATTTATTTGCAGTTCAGATGCAAAACGTTTTTATCAAAGAGGAGACATGAAAAAAAAAAAGATTAAAGACGCCACACAGTGAAATTAATCCCATCCAGATAGGGCTTTACATGTAAAATAAATATTATTTTCTGGTAATAATTTTGTTATAATAATGTCAATCCTGTGGCCATATTTCAAAGCTTCTTTGTGTCTTGGTTGCTTTTCTGACTAATCCCCTCATTACACAGTCCCTGACTTTTGATGGACGGTCTGTATTGTGTCATATTCTGTCCATTTTTAAATTATGTATTTAATAGAGCTCTGTGAGAGCCTTTATAAAACCCTGAACGATACATTTCCAGAACTTTCTAGAGGACTTGTATTGATAGCTACTTGTGCTTCATGATGCTGTTTCTTTAGGTATGTTCTCTAACAAACTCTTGGTTCTTCCAGGAACAGGTGTATTTGTATTGAGATCGTATGACACTTTAATTACACACAGGTTGTGTACATTCAACTAATTATGCGACTTCTGAGGGTAAATTATTGCACCATAATTAATTTAAGGGTTTCACAGTAACAGCGGTAAATATTTATGAAATCACATATTTATATGTAAATAAATTTGCAAGCTGTATTGATCCCCCCCCCCCCCCCCGCCCACTTCAATATCGTAATCATCCAAACTGCACATCCCAATTGGAATATAATCCCAATTAAGTTAATTTCATTTCCAAGTTATATTACAAAATGTGGAAAAGTGCAAGGGGAATGAAAATTTATGCAAGCCACTGTATTGAACCATAATGAAAAAAGAGAGAGACCACACTAAACAAGAAACGTAAGAAGTATATAACCAAGTGTATTTTTTCGGCTGTCAATGTACACATATTTAAATTCATCTCACGGGAACACTTTACAGTAACATTAAGTAAGAATGGGAATATACTCTGACTGTTCTATGTAAATGGCAACCATGTTAAAAAAATCTATACAACTTTAAACAATGTATTAAAAATAACAAAAAAGGAACAACTGGCTAAATTCTTCTTCCTGGTGGAATTAAAGAAAGTGAATAAAGATTTGCAAACATTTTATTTCATATGATTCCACATTTGAAAAATCACCTCATGTGACTGAAACGATTGTTGTTGTGAAAAGCACATTTTGTGTAGAGAGTAAAGATTTAACAGACCTTTCTCTCTTAACAAGTATGGCCGTTTCAGTAAAATAATTATCAATGATTGTGAGAAATATCTAGACATTACACCATTTTTTTTTCTCTTTTCTGGGATGTGCCCTCTTAATATATATAAAAAAAATTAGACTTTGTAGACTTGAGTTCCCGTAGCTCTATACAGAAATGCTCTTCAAACACGAGAGCAGTTCTCGGTTGTCAGCTTACTTTTTTTCTCACTTCCTTCAAAACAGGGCAATAGGAGAGCCTGCATTTTGACACAGAGTTTCTTTTTTTTTCTCATAGCGAGGACGCCAGGAAAAGGTCCCCACAAGACTTCCCTCCAAGCAGTATGCACTTCCTGCAGTCTCATTCAGTAGGCGTCGGATTCTAGTTTTGTTTCTTGGACAATAAAGGGGCAGAGAAAGATGTCTCAAAGTCTAGTTAGGTCTTTCTCATGCTAGAAGACGAACAGGGACGAAACACTCACGCGCACACGCATACGAACAAACCTGTATCCTGATGTATTGTCAGCAATGTCCACAGAATCTTGTATTTACATAAATACAAAGTTTTTTAATTGATGCTAATTGCTCCAGCTTTCTTAGGTTTCTTTAGCCGAGATCTTTTTTCGCCCATGATGAGGTGGTTCTATGAATCCCTCCAGGAATGGGGCGAGAGCTGTCCAGTAGGATGACAATCAACTTAATGATTTCATATCAAACAACTCTCTGACCCAAAGGTTAAATGTGAATACGTCATGCATGGAACACCAATAAGTAGCCTAATAGATAATGAACATCTTAGCACCATGGAGAGTGAGAGAAAGAGAGTGAGAGAGAGAGGTAGAGAGAGAGGGCGAGAGAGACAGCACACAGCTCTTTTACACTTTTAAAATACCTTTGACCCTTACAGTAGCACTACCATATTTTCTGGACCATAAGACTCTTTTTTGCCCTGTAGCAGGTGCTGTGATTGTTAATGCAAAGACATATATATTATAATTTGTGTAATTTTAGTCCAACTATAATATCCATATACAGTATGTCTGCAGTGGTGATATGCTACAGTAGGTGCTAATATATTGATATTGGGGGGGATAGAGAATATTATCACCATCACAGTAGCAATAAAAACTACTCATAAGTAAATTACAGGGTTTCAACATTAAACATTGATGGATTGTAACTGTATCCTAAGGACAGAACATTTTCAGGCCTGACAGAGAGGTTTAGATCAGGACTGTAGTAAAGACTTCAGCTCAAGAAACAGTGAACAATAACGAGACAAAAAAAACAAACTCCAATTTACCCATAGTCATCTAGTTGCTGTAAATATTAGGGATGCAGCGATACTGATACTGGTCTAAGGTATCGGCCTGACACTGTTCTCATTTATTTGTATTCGTATTCATTAAAAATGCTCTGATGCCAGCATCAAATTTCACATGATACTAGGTGATGTAGGCCTGATGTACTTAGTAATGATGGAAATCAAAACACAGCAGACTGTAACTGTGCTCTGTGAAAATATCAAGAGCTACTAGAGCATCTTCTTACAATACAAGTAACCTGACAAAATATCTTATGATGTTTAAACAGTATCTTTAATAAAGATCACAGTGGGTGGCTGACCTGAGCAAGCAGTGCATTATCATTAAAAGCGAGAACAGGGTGCCAATAATTCGCGAGCATGGAGCAGTGAAGAGAGCATGAAGAGAAACCAACATAAGAGGAGCACTTCAGTTCTGCGAGCACTGAGCCCTGAGACGTGTTAGCTTGTCAGACATAACTACTCATTCTGTACTTTGCTTGTGAGTCAAGGTCCAGTTTGCTGATGCTCCTGTGCACACTCAGGTCAGCAGCCCTCACACTCTCTCTATTAAAGATATTGTTTAAATGCCATAACATCTTATATCTTAGGTCACTCATTTTGGTATCAGTATTAGTATCGACGAGTATGAAAAAAACATGTACTCATAGTACTGGGTCTGAAAAAAAAAAGGTATCCATGCATCCCTGGGAAATACAAGACTAAATTGCCTGGTCCATTAATGCTAGTACAAGTGATGTAAAGGTATGACGAAATATTTTATGCAGAGCAAACTGTTTGGGGCTGAGATGGTTTCAGAAAATATGGTAAGGCAAAAATATGGTAAGCAGTCAAACACGTCACAATTCCATGTTAACCTCTTGGCTATACGATTACATTTAAAATGCAACAAGTTAGGCTCTTATATAGATTTCTTAAAGAACACATGCAGCTAATTAACACTCTCCTTTCACTTAAAGTTGGCCAAATACTACACAGCACATATCTGAAACTTTTTCTAATACCCCATAATGTGGGAAACGTGGTCAAAGAAATATTGACTGTAAAAGCTCTCGGCCTGTTTTTCTTACCAAGCACATAATTAAATATCTGAAAAAAAGTGAATTAACAGGAACATTTGCTTGCCTGATACTTCACAGAGTATTTACTGCTCAGTGTGAATAATGACATCAAAGGTAATTATATTTTTTATATAGTTCAAATTGCAGGATATAATCGATTTCACATTAAAATTAGCCAAAGGATTCAGAAAGCAGCAGACACTGGAGAGGACTGCTGATGAGTTAGTGTGGTGGGAGTTCTCTCCCTTTCCATGGTGATTCATTAACCTCTTAAAGATTCCTGCGCTCTGGAAATGGCAATTTTCTTTGCAAAGAGAATGAATGGCATTTCATCATCCAGAATGTAATGGATGATCTCCTTGAGGCACAAAAGGGGATGAGAGAAGGTTAAAATGGCTATGTACGACACCAAGGACATGGCCATTCACTTTCTTTATCATTAGTACTTTCCCTTACCTCTCTCTCTCTCTCTCTCTCTCTCTCTCTCTCTCTCCATATTTACCTTACTGTGTCATAACTTTTTGAAAAAGGCTTAAATGTTTGAGGATGAGAATGAAGAGGAGGTGATTTACACTCTAAAACCATCAACCCACCATCTTTCTCTTTATCTTTCTCTCTCACTCCTTTCTCAGACATAATACTCTTTGTCTTTGTTTTTCTTTCCCTTTGCGACGGTCTTGGACATGGAGGCAGTCGTGCTCGGTGTCTTCTCCTTGACTACGGTGCCGTTGCTGTCACTGCCTGAGCTGCGCCTCTGCTCCACCTGGTAGGAGCCCTCGTCGCGGTTGCGGTACTTGTACATGGCGTAGAGGAGGATCAGGATGCAGAGGGCGGCAGCTGCAACGATACCAACCACCATTCCTGTGGTGCTGCTGGACTCACGGATCACCTCCACTGCACCGGGGAGGCCCCTCTCTACTGAAGCCGAGGGCCGAGCTGTGGGCACACGAGGGAAATCGGGTGGGTAAGTTAGTCCTGGAGTTAGGCGGGAAGACGGGGCTGGGGGGAGGAGCACCTGGTCACGGGTGTTCATTTTACCCGCGGGGATGTGGAGCTGGTCAGGGTGGGTTGTCGGGGCAGGGGGGGCAGGGGGAGCATGAGGGCGATGGGCACCAGGCTTTTGGCCTCCACTTTTGCCCACGCCAGGGGGAGGAGGCAGCACTGTCCTATCAGTGACCATTGGGGAGTTTTTATAGAAGTCCTCATCATCGGACTCAGTCATTTCCCCCGAGCCGAAGGCTGACACCTCCAAGGGCTCGCCACAATCCTCCTGGTCTGGAGGGCATGGCGGCCGTGGGTCAGACAAAACAAGGGAGTCTTTGGTGGTCTGGAGGGGGCTCAGGGATGTAGGGGGAGGGGGAATCGCAGGGTAATGTGGGGCCACAGACTGGGGATCTTGGGTGTCCATGGTAATTATGGGCAACACTAATTCACCTCCTGTGAAAGAAAATACAGAAAAAAAGACAGTAAGGAGCAAGAATTAGAGCAAAGAAACAAGCACTACAATCTCATTAATACTACACTACAAAGTATCAGATTATCTAACAGTAATGTTCATAATATACACTGACACAAATAAATACTGACTAATATAATCTTATCATATGTTCTTCAAACGTAGATTTTTTTTTTAAAGATCAGATGCATGTAACTGCTTGAGTAAATAATAAGCTTCTTCCTGGTTCTTCTTTGGTAAAGCAAAATAACAAACCATGGAGTTTGGGTCACTTACATCAACAAATAGGCCGGATGATTTTTGCATGGGGAAAAAAAGCAAATTACACAAAAGAAAGCTGTGTAAGATGATCCCTTAAACATACAACTTTTCTTCCCCTTATATTTATCTGAACATTTTTGGTGCACTACTCCTATATTTTGCTAATCTAATTACAAATATAGTGTTATTACTTAAAGATAAAGACAGAAAAATAATACAAGGAAGTCTTTCTTCATTCAGATAGTTCGGTAGTTAATATCGAATTATAGGTCGGTATAATAGGTATTATTATAGGTCAATTTCTATTACTATTCGGTAGGTCAATATCTAATATTTCATTCAGCTAATAAAACTGAATGCAAATTTGTGGTTGATCTTCCACCTGTTTGCAGTATTCAATTGTAGATTTATTTCAGTTTCAGTTTGTTATTAGAATTAAGTAAAGACCATTTATACAGGTTCATTCATGGATTGTGACATTATACGACTCAGTGTTCCCAGTATGAAGCACTGAGATGTGCTAATAAATTAGCCAGAAAGAATGTGATCGAAAAGTTCTGGCCATAATGAATGCCTCCACTGGAATCTAGTCACCCAGGGGAATTAACGTTTAGCAATGTAAATTAGCCGGAGAATTGGAGCATTCGCTTTGGGTGATGACTCTCAGCTATGACTTACACACACACACACACACACACACACACTGGATCTAGGTCAGTTTTTATTTCAGAGCTAGTCTCACTTCATGATTTACTGAACTTCATGTTGTTATTAAAGGGATCATTGCTATCATTGCTACAATTCAACATTAATACAGAGGAAAAGCAGAGATCTGATTGTTGAATTAAATTATGCAAAATAGCACAGTTCTGTAATTTATTGAATATAATATTTTTTTCTGCCACCGATTTATGCTCATAGTTACAAAAGAAATGCCAGTAAACCAGCCTTATTGTAAGAACACTTGATCCCATTTCATACTGTGTCTCTAATACCTGTGTAGCTACAGTACCTGTCTAAATTATTTTTGTATGTGAGAATATGTGTACAATTACAGCTGGATTGCCCCAGTACATCTTATGTAAATTTACATCGAAGTTAGACTTTACAGTCAGCATACCATATTTGAGCAATTAGTACTGTACCTATGTACTGTCACATTACAGGTATTAACCTGTTTGATTTTGTTGTGTTCATATGTTACAACACAACACAACGCAAGCACAGATAACTTACAAAACACATAGAGCTGTAATACATTTGTAACAGTACTCACATCCTCAGTATTTCCGTTATACACTCTTAGAAATAATGCTCTTTATATATTTTGGGGTTCTTGGCTTCTAGTTCTAGTCTGAAAGCTTTTCTGTTGTTGAAGACGACAAGTATAATTTATGTGTAACTACACAGGTATTACAAACCCTTAATATAAAGTGGGGGTGAAAATTTCAATTCCATGTGTTCTTATAGCATATTGAGGGGTGTGGTTTCTCACAGTGTTCTGCAGTGATTTATAGATAGATAAATCACACCTCTCAATATGCTGTAAGAACACATGCTATTTAAATTTTCTGCACAGTTCCTCAGCGGGCTGGATAACACTGACACTTTAGAATTAGTGCCCTTTTTTCTAGTTTATAGTGATGAACGAGGATGTGTGAGGAAAGCCTGGCCTTGCACAACAAAAATGTAGGTGAGAGAATAAATCAGCAATAAAATGATATGTTAATTATTTTTTTTATCAAGCTGATGACTATCTGTTGTATTAAAGTAGGGGTGTCCAATGGGGGCCAGATGGAGAAAAAAAACATGAAATCACTGCCCAGATCTATCTGTAATTGTAAAAAAAAAAAAAAAAAGAAGAATGTTTTGGATCTAAAATCTGATCTGAAATCCTCGCTATATGCATACCTGTGAATGTATTACAATAATTTTAATCTGCATTAATGCGCCAGATTTTAAATCAGAAATTCTAACCATTAAGACATTGTTCTCTACATGGAATAGCCTAATCTATGCCTGTTATGTTGTTTAGCAGCTAAAGCTTACTGTTAACTGACTACACTTCGTATTTCATTATTGAATTTTTAAAATTGTGCTTTTATAAAAGCAATAAGCAATGACAGGAAGAACGTTAAGGTGATTTCATCATAGGTATGGGAGGTTTAGGCTTTGCAGGATGCGTAAGAACATAACCTGTGATAAAATCACGGTATTGTACTGTATGTGCCTTAATTTTTTTTTTTTAGTAAACAGCTTCTAGCTTCATGTATGCTGGTATTATAGACTATAAATAAATTTCCCACAGATTATATTCCTTCATTATATCAACTACTGCTCTGAAGTAAAAGTTCTTTTTGAATTTTAGTTTTTAAAATTTATTTACAGTATATTTTTTTAAAACCACAAGTAAAATTTTTACAGCCTGAGATCCATGAGGGGGTCTCACCTGCACAGCTTGAAAAAGAATTTAGATTTGGTGCTCTCATGCATATGCAACATATTAAGATAAACCTAATATTGTTCCTGTTTCGAAGAACAAACATCAGGAGCTGATCCATTTTTAAAAATTCTATTTCACGTGATGGCAAAGTGCAGTGCTTTAGGTCATTAGAAACTTCCATTATTCAACGTCAACGGCGTTGGCAACTTTAATTTTATGTTTAAAAAGCATGTGGACCATTTAAACACTAGTGACAGGCTCCAAATGACCTGCAGGCTGTAGCTCGGACACCCCTATCTTATATCTATATTGTGTTTCTAATAAGTTTTTTGCTCTCATGGCTCGCACTATGGTGATATAGTGTTCTCTCAAGGGAACCCTCAGACAGTCTATATTTTAGCTCTTTCTCAGCTCCCAAAAAAGTACTTGGTATTTTTGATTTCTTGGTTCAGGTGTATTAGGAGTAGGAATAAAAAATTTGGACTCATCCCAATAACATGGCTATGCTACATTCAGACTGATCCAAATGGCTAGCCATTTATTGTGGTTGCTTGTAGAGAGGTGTTGGGGCTGAAATGTGTGTACTGAGTGGACCTGGAACCTGTGCTGTTCTGGAGAGCCTCATTACTATTGGCCTATTCCCTGTGTTCACTCACCAGTGCCAGGCTCACACTCCTCCAGGTCCTCGTCATCACTGGGGCACTCTGCTGACGCCACCAACAGGTCATCAGAGTTCTGGAAAGTTAGAGGTCGGTTAGTTGACCATACAGTCTGTAGAATTATACAGAACTTTTTGTTTAATGTCCATAAAGTGATGTGCATTTATGTTATTACTGCCCAGTTAATCTTTGTATTTTTAAAAATTTTATAGCTGGAAAATCCAGCTGTTTACACATCTCACCATATTTATATTCTCCGTATTAGTTATGATGTATAGAATACAGAGCTACCGTATGCAATGTCTGTTGATTTCCCAATCTGGAGTCGTAGAGCAATTAACATTCTGCACACGCACCTCATATTCATAAAACATGTAATTGGATCTGGTCTGTGACTGATTTTAATGCATCTGTTTGTTCGCTCTTATCAGGAGGTCATAACAATTTCACTATTCACTTGGACGAGCACATCGCTGTTTATTGGGACATCATCTACACCTAACAAGCTGGGCTTGGAGTATAAGAGGATTTGTATCGATTGTGACATTAATATTGCTATTTTCAGTCCCAACAATCATCCCTCAAGAAAATTCATTCCAAAACCTGAGAATAAATTCCGACTCTGTGTGGACTACAACCTTCCATATTAAAAAAGCCCATAAACAATAACAACAGAAGCTTATTCAATCAACAGTGCAGCAGGCTGTAGGACACCTTGAAGCATACCACACTTGCACGACAAGCTTCTTTCCATAACATGAAGGACATTATCGTGACCTTCAGTATATTTCTCATTCATCAAGATACTGGCTGCTTCGAGCTGAATATATGCAAATATTCTTTCCTCATTCTGCACATGAATATTAGCACTTCAGCCATGACTGACATCCATTTATTGATCGAATTACCATGCAGACAGACCTAACCAGCTTCGGCTAAAAAGGTCTCTGGCACCATGTGACTCCCAGCATGCACTTTGAGCAGCGGAGAATAAAAAAACTTCTATTTCTACTTATCTGTTTCTAATGCATCTGCTTTGGCCAAATCTAAAAGAATGTTATGTGCTTAAAAATAGTAGATGTTATAAAAATGAGTCAAATTAAATATGTGCCAAATAATCACAATTTACAGAGATCCTTAACTGTAATGTCATTGAAACATCTGAAATGCATCATGAAGCTCCAACTGTCCCTCTATTCTATTACTTTCCCACTATCATTGTGAGAATAAAGACATACAGGTACAGTAAGCTTTTAATGCTTCAAGCAATGCTTCAGTTTTTTACAGCTGCATTTACACAAATGCATACTGGAAAAAGACAAAAAACAAAACAAAATGATTATCATCAAAGTCTGCATTAAACCACAAAAGTCTTTACACAAATTTATTTTTCTTACAAATGAAATGGCAAAATAAATTTACGTTTGACTATGATTAAGTGTGCACGTAAAACACCGATATCCCGAGCTCCTCATTAACAGACGCACTGCAGCGTTAGCTTTGCATGGCTGCATTTATTAAAACATAATGAGGACCTCTCTTATCTGCAATTCTGCACAACGTGTTTGTGTTTAATAAGACAAGTTCATGAAGTGTGCTGAAATCGCTGGTTACATTTGTTTCTATATGTGTGTTCAGTTCTGACAAACGCACCATAACTAATTTGTGACACAGTGCAAAGACAAACACAGAGTGTTCCCAGTGGAGGACACTTAAATTGCTGTAATCCCACAAAATGTTGTCAACTGCATTTTGAACTCAACTGTACCTTTACTTGACACAATTTCAGAGCCTTAATTATAGTTTCAATGTACATGGTACATCAGAGGCTTCCTTAACTCCTGTAAACATATCTGAGGTCATTCAAAAGCTTTCCTAGGGTAATGTGTACAATATGGCAATGTTCTTTGATTCCACTACCACTTTGACAAATTATTCATTTAAACCACCATGACCCTAACCAGTGTAAAGGAGATGATCAATGAAAGAACAAGGTACATGTGACACTCAGTGCTGTGCGAGCACCCAATTAATGTGGCCTTTCTTTGTCTCGAGAGCTACATATCTGAACGTCCGATGTCACCTGCATGAGAGTGAAACCGGCCTGCTCTTGTGACTTTTGAGTTGGGTCCCATGGGATCCCAGTCCTAACCCACACCTTTTCTTGAAACGATCTCAGTTTGAGGTCATATTATGGACTGATGAATAACAATGAGCTCTAATTTATTCTAACATGAATAAGCAGCAAACACCAGGAGAACAGATTCTGTTTATAGGGGGCAAAATCTGTTGGTCAACAAAAACACTGACATCATTAGAAAAGGAGATCATTCATAAATTAGCCATCTTCACATCATTACAGTTTTGTCCAATCTATCACATCCGGATCTACTTAGAATCAAAAAGCCACCATTCCTTGTGCCCTATTACAATGCTGGCACTAATCTAACACACTTGTTTCCCTCAATTCTCCTTAATTCCTCTGTCTATGTAAATAACTCGATCATGTACATTCTTTGTGAGATTTTGCCATCTTTTCACTGCGCAACTCTAGTCATTATTTCCCAACAGGTTCTCTGTATTAGATGCTTTGATTTCCCTTTTTTGGGGGGGATTCTCCCCATTTTCTCCCCAATTTGGTCACCTTCCAATTCCCACTCAGCCCTCTGTCCCCCCCAAATGGGATGGTGAAGGCTAACACATGCTACACCTGCTGCTCATGCTATGTCACAGGGCAGGGTGACACACGCGAAGGAAAGCACAATCTGCCCTCTACAGGAGCTCATAGCCACCCATGATTGGCTCAATGTGACTGACAGGGCAGAGAGAGTATGACAACCCTCCCATCCAGACAGCAGGCCAATTTTGCTCTCTTGACTTCTGGCCATTGACAGCTGTGGCATCATCAAACTTGCAATCACTTCACAATAAGACAAAACTTTTCTGTTGTGACAAAATGTATTTGAAATCATTGTTAAAATCGTGTTTATAGATATCTTATGACAAATTCCAAACCTCCAATTTTCCATGTAATGCACTATAACACTATTAGGAAACTAGTTAGGATTCTTCCTGCAGTTTAATGTCATTTTTTAAAAACTTTATTTCCATCCCAGATGTAGGTCAGGGACTAAAGATAATTGGTAATAGCCAAAGTATGAGTTAGAATGCTAGCTTTATAGGTGTAACCTGCTTGGTTACTTCTATGTAGCTACAAAAACTATGAATTATACAAACATATTACCTTCATAATGACAGTTATAAGCATAGAGACTGAAGGAAAATGTCACTGGTATGAGTACTTTAGTAACATAAGTTGAAAACCAGTCAATGTTATTATGTAGTTGTCATATCACAGCAAACCAGCAACTCCATTTCCCAGGATGCACCACCAACTACAAACATTGCCGAAGAGGACTTCACTTCCCACACACACATGTTCACCTTCTCCAGAATTCTAATCACACACATCTGTTGGCAATCTCATACTCACTCACTCCACGCTATATAAGAGAATGTTCAAACACTTAGTCTTTGTGAACTATTACGTGTGTCATCCATACACCAAGCCGTTGATCATTGTGTTTTCTGTCCTACTTTTGATCTTGTTCTAGCCCTTGTTTTCGATTCTTGTTTTGCCTCATTTATGCCCGTTTGCAGATCGCCTGACCTATTGCCTGTTTATGACCATGTCTATGTTTCACGATTTGGATTTGTCTGCCTGTCTCTCATATAATAAAGCTCTTATCTACATTTGTATCCGTCCTCAACTCCATTTCGTGATAGAATACTTCGCCTCACCATGGATGCAGCAGGAAGACGGAGGAGACGTCACGCTAAGCAAACCATCCCCGCCTTGGATTCGATCCAGTTTTTGCAATGGACATTTTCGAAGATCTCCCAGATCGGTTTGATGGGTTTTTTGGCTACCCTGAATACTTCCTGCTTGACTGCCAGATTTATTTCTCAAGCCTAACGGACCCCAAGCCCAGTGATAACCAATGGATAAGGTTCATTGTGTCCCTGTTTTTTTGGCTCAGCCTGCCAGTGGGTGCAGCGTCTAGCAGCCATGGGATCCAGGGGACTGGAGAACATAACTCAGTCTGTGGGACTATTCATGATGATGTTCGGCAGTCCGGAATCCAGGGCAGTCCTGGTGGATCTTTTGGGGGAGCCCTGCCTCAGAGATGAACCTGACGTGCCGTTCACCACCTATTATGAACAGGCAAACTGTGGCACCTCCTTCTCAAAGCTCCCACCTAAAACCCACTATGTGGTCTGCTCTGCCGAGCTCCAAGCAGGGGTCAATGTAGCAACCTCGGTTCCAGAGCTTCAGCTCGAGACCTGCGAGGTGGTCTCACCTGCCAAGCTCCTGCCGGAGGTCAACGTGGTGACCTTGGCACCAGAGCTCCAACTTGAGACTCACGAGGAGATCTCACCTACCGAGCTCCAGCCGGAGGTCAATGTGGCGGTCTCACATGCAGAGCTCCAGCCAGAGGTCAACATAGTGACCTCATCTCCGGAGCTCCAGCTTGAGACCCACGAGGTGGCCTCACCTGCTGAGCTACAGCCAGAGGTCAATGTGGTGACCTCTGCTCCCGAGCTACAGCTCGAGACCCACGAAGTGGTCTCACCTACCAAGCTCCAGCCGGAGGTCAACGTGCTGACCTCTGCTCCAGAGCTACAGCCTGAGATCCACGAGGGGGTCTCACCTGCAGAGCTCCAACCTGAGACCCACAAGGTGGTCTCACCTGCAGAGCTCCGGCCAGAGGTCAATATAGCGACCTCTGCTCCAGAGCTACAGCCTGAGATCCATGAGGGGGTCTCACCTGCAGAGCTCCAGCATGAGACCCACGAGGTGGTCTCATCCCCAGAGCTCCAGCATGAGACCCACTAGGCGATCTCATCCCCAGAGCTCCAGCATGAGACCCACGAGGCGGTCTTATCCCCAGAGCTCCAGCCTGAGACCCATGAGGCAGTCTCATCTCCAGAGCTCCAGCAGAAAGTTAAGTTCCGCTAGAGGTCAACGAGGTGACCTCCCAAGCCATGTTCCTGTCTGAGGTCGATGAGCTGACCTCTCGAGCCAATTTCATGTCCGAGGTCGAAAAGATGACCTCTCGAGCCAAGTTCCTGTATGAGATCGAAAAGAGGGCCTCTCAAGCCAAGTTTCTGTCCGAGGTTGAAGAGGTGACCTCTCAAGTCAAGTTTCTGTCTGAAGTCGAAGAGACGATTTCTCTAACCAGGTTTCTGTCCGAGGTCAAAGAGATGACCTCTCAAGCCAAGTTCCTGTCCGAGGTCGAAGAAACGGCCTCTCAAGCCAAGTTCCTGTCTGAGGTCGAAGAGACGGCCTCTCATGCCAAGTTCCTGTCCGAGGTCGAAGAGACGGCCTCTCAAGCCAAGTTCCTGTCTGAGGTCGAAGAGACGGCCTCTCAAGACAAGTTCCTGTCCGAGGCCTTTCATGCCAAGTTCCAGTCTGAGATAGATGAGGTGACCTCCCACACAAAGTTCCAGTCCAAGATTGCTGACATGGACAACCAAGATCTCCTCAAGCCTGAAACCGATGTTATGACCAACCAGGTTATGCTCACACCTTAAGCTGATGTCATGACCAACCAGGTTATACTCACGCCTGAAGCCGATGTCACGACCAACCAGGTTCTGCTCACGCCAGAGTCTGTTGATACAACCAACCAAGTTCTCCTTATGCTTGAAACCGACGTCACCATCAACCAAGTTATACTCACGCCAGAGTCTGTTGACACAACCAACCATGATCTCCTCATGCCTGAAACCGACATCACGCCCAACCAGGTTCTGCTCACACCTGAAGCCAACATCACGACCAACCAGTTTCTGCTCACGCCCAGGTCTGCTGACACAACCAACCAAGTTCTGCTCATGCACAAGTCTGCTGACACGGACAACCAAGTTCTACTCAGGCCTGAAGCAGATGTCATGACTAACCAAGTTCTCCTCATGCCTGAGACTGACGACACGATCAACCGAGTTCTCCTCATGCCTGAGACTGACCTGGGGATGAGACCGCCTCATGGGTCTCATGCTGGAGCTCTGGGGATGAGACCGCCTCGTGGGTCTTATGCTGGAGCTCTGCAGGTGAGTCTACCTCGTGGGTCTCAGGTTGGAGCTCTGGAGATGAGGTCGCCACGTTGACCTCCAGCCGGAGCTCTGCAAGTAAGACCACCTCATAGGTCTCAGGTTGGCGCTCTGCAGGTGAGACCCCCTCATGGATCTCAGGCTGTAGCTCCGGAGCAGAGGTCAGCACATTGACCTCTGGCTGTAGTTCGGCAGGTGAGGACATCACTCCACCTTCTTGCGCTGCTGAGGACATCGCTCCGTCTTCCTGTTCCGCTGAGGACGTCGCCCCGCCTCCGTGCTCTGCCTTGTTGCTCAGCTGAGGATACCACTCAGTCTCCCGGTTCATCTGAAGACATTTTGCCCAGAGGGCCAGGACCGCCGGGGGAGGGAGTGTATTTTGGCGCTTCGGGAGGGGGATGGGGGTTCTGTCATATCACAGCAAACCAGCAACTCCATTTCGCAGGATGCACCACCAACTACAAACATGGCCAAAAAGGACTACACTTCCCACACACACATGTTCACCTTCTCCAGAATTCTAATCACACACATCTGTTGCCAATCTCATACTCACTCCACACTATATAAGAGACTGTTCAAACACTTAGTCTTTGTGAAGTATTATGTGTGTCATCCATATACCAAGCCGCTGATCATCATGATTTCTGTCTTAGTTTTGATCTTGTTCTAGCCCTCATTTTCGATTCTTGTTTTGCATCGTTTATACCCGTTTGCCGATCGCCTGACTTATTGCTGCTTTATGACCACGTCTATGTTTCATGATTTGGATTTGTCTGCCTGTCTGTCATATAATAAAGTTCTTATCTGCATTTGCATCCGTCCTCAACTCCATTTCATGACAGTAGTAAAGACTGTCACATCATTTGCCAGTGTAAGGCTACATTAGCTCTCTCTCTCTCTTTAGAAATACACCCACCATATTGAGCACTACACACAATCCCATTCATATTTCAACCAGTGATCTGTCTACTCCCTTGATAATATCACTGAAACTTCTCATCTTAACATTTGACTTAAATTTTTTTATCACCATCCTATCCATATACAGACAGACATTAGGATTAACGACACACTATATTAATCCATTTACATCTCTCACCTTTTCGGGAAGTGAAGACAGAAAGGAGCTGTGCATTGGGAGCCCCTCAGCACTAAGCCATCATATTTACATTCCGATTTTGTGCTATATTGCTATTTATATGCAATGAACTGGATTAGTAGGAGTCTTGGCATACACACAGGCCTGCATCTGGGTTTGTCCATGTTTATATTCACGCAAATGCCGCCTCTTATGAAGCCTGGCAGTTCAGCTCAGAATGACACTGATTGCTATTGAGAGTGCCCTTTGTTCATATCAGTTCCCATCTCTTGATCAATGATGCTGAATGCCGCACGAATAAACCCTCAGACGCTGGCTAGAATTACCAAAGATCTGTGAAGGTGTGCCTCTCCGAGCTGACACATTACAGGAATTGACACAAAGGGAATGATGCCGATATGACAATCAATAGGAGATACATTAATGGCTCCTACACACAAGATGAGGCTGAGCATGCTGTTTACATTAACTAACGTAGAGATGCAATGAGACTGAATGCTTTAGTTCAGCAGATATGCTGGAGGAACAACAACAGATACAGTGCTGACACTGTGAGGAAGAACAACAAGCATGCAAATCATTAAAAATGATCTATAGCTAAGATTTAATTTGGCTAAAAATAAAATTTGAATGGCAAAACTGAAAATAAGCAGTGCTTAATCTTAGTGACAGATAAATCATATGTGAGTGTAGTTCATGCACATGGTTCAACAGATGAACAAATGCTTTAATTTAAGTAGGTTTGCCATCTTGTCCATATTGTCCTGTTCAAACAAAAGTTGATTACTTTCCTATATTCGGAGCCTATAGTAATATCTAACAGCAAGTCATAATTTGCTTTTTAAAATACTGGCTTGTGCTTGTTTGGTGTCAGAATAATAAGTGTCCATAAACATATTAATTTTTACAGCATACCATTGAATCAGACACCTTTCCAAGCCACAATTTGGAGGGATAACTGGTCCGAGGAGCTCTCTCTCTGCAGCACCCATTTCATTTCAGCTAAGCAGCATATAAGTGATGCTGTCTTACAGGCTTACCTTGCTAGTTAGCTAACATAACTAATTTATACTGATTGAATAAACCTACAAAGCACTCTTAAAATAAATATAAAGAAACTAGCTAGCTAATGTTAGAGACATAGGTCATGTTTTTACTAAAGAGTTGCCTATAATGGATATGCTTATCTAGTTAACTTTGCTCAGCTAAAAATTGAGCATCTGTTTGTTGTAATTGTAGTCATAAAACATTATATCATGAGTGTCCCCACAAACAACAAAGGTGTAACCATCAAGAGACTTGTGTGCCTTCAATTTCTCTCCAGTATTAACACTTGAATTTCTATGAGATATTTATATATGTCTGGTCAGTGCAGGCTAGGCCACTTAACATGATTTAATAATAATAATAATAATATATTTTATTTATAGGTGCCTTTCAAGACTCTGAAGTACACCTTACAGACATTTACAGACAATCAAGTTTACAATAAAAGAGAACATAAAAGATAAATAAAAATCCAAAATCACAAATAAAACTCCTATTCTCCAACAATTTCATTGGGTCCTTGTTAAATTTCATATTGATAACGAGATTTTGTTGTTGACCTTCAAGGCTCTTCATAGCCTAGCACTTTCCTATCTTCTCGATCTTCTTCATATATATTGTCTTACCTGCATTCTTACATCCCGTTCCTCTCTCTCTCTCTCTCTCTCTCTCTCTCTTGTGATACCATCGATTTGTCTGACTTCTATGGGGTCCAGATCCTTTAGCATTGCCACTCCATGACTCTGGAACTCTACCGCCAGATATCTGTAAATTATCCTTTTTAAATTAGTTTACTATAAAAAAACTCTTATTTATGAATGTACTTATTCCTATGATAATGCTAATTATATGGACAGAGTTAGGGGTTTGTGAAATAATCCCTGCAGCTGAGTTTTGGACCAGCTGTAATTTATGCTGAAGTTTTTTGTGGTAGACCAAATAGAAGGGAATTACAATAATCCAAGCGGGACGTGACCAGAGCATGTACAAGAGTGGCAGCGCTGTGAGTTGAGAGGGAGGGGCGAAGATGATTTATGTTGCGCAAGTGGAAATAAACAGACTGAGTAATATTATTTACATGTGCTTTGAAAGAAGAAAGAGTGCTATCCAGAATGACACCCAGACTCAAACAGGGAAGGACAGTGGAATTATCAATATTCAGAGCAAAACTTTTTGATTTGGCAAGATTAGACTTAGTACACACAAAAAGAACCTCAGTTTTACTGCTAATGAGTTTGAGAAAGTTACAAGAAAACCATGATTGTATTTCACGAAACAGTTATGAAGGGAACACGGTGGGAAAGAAGAATTTGACTTGGTGGACAGATAGAGCTGGGTCTCATCTTCATAGCAGTGAAAGTGGATTCCAAATTTCCTAAAAATATAGCCCAGAGGTAGGACATAGATCCCTGACAGATTCTTGATAGAGCCCAAGACAGAATCCTGTAGAACACCAGTAGTAACTGGAGAGCACTGTGAACGAAAATGTTTCAATTTAATGAACTGAGTGCGACCAGAGAAATAAGATTTAAACTAAGCAAGAGAAGTGCCGCTAATACCAATGTATACTAATCTCTCTAAAAGGATGTTGTGTGAGATAGTGTCAAAGCCTGCGCTTAATTCAAGAAGAATGAGTATAGACAGAAGTCCTGCATCAGCTGAGATTAACAGATTAGTGATTTTGACCAAAGTAGTTTCAGTGCTGTGATGTAAGCGGAAACCTGCCTGGAACTGTTCATAAAGGTTATTACTTAAAAGATGTATGTGGACCTGAGAAGCAACTATCCTTTCTAAAATTTTTAAAAGAAATGGTAAATTGGAGATAGTTCTGTAATTTTCAAGTATTCGTGGGTCTGAACCAGGTTTCTTCAGTATAGGACCAATCACAGCAGTTTTAAAAGATGATGAGACACACCCAATAAGAGATGAGTGAATAATTTTAGTTATAATGGGGAGCAGGGAGGGTAAAAAAGCTTTAACCAAATATGTGGGGAGGGGATCAAGCTGAGAAGTAGATGATTTGGAATTACAAATAAAATTAGATATTTCAATATCAGTCAGGAGATCAAAACTCATAAGACTAGTTTGGGGAGGTTCATGAAAGATTGGATAAAGTGCACTACAGGCTACATTACTCATGGCATTCAATTGCTGGTGAATGTCAGAGATTTTATACTTTTAAAAGGTCAGCAAAGTGTTACAATAAGCTATAGATTGCATGGGAGCTGGAAGCATGTCAGGGGACCAAAGAAAGTTACTTACAGTAGAGAAGACAGTTCTAGTATTGCCCTCAGCAGACCTAATTAGATTAGTATAATAGTCAGATTTAGCCTTAAGAAAAGATTCCTTATATAATAACATATGGTTATCACACATACTTTTGTGGATGTTAAGAGCGGTTTTGATATGAAGACATTCTAAATGACGACCATGGACTTTAAGTTGATGTAATTCAAGGCAATACCAAGGTGCACAATGAGAAAAAGAAACAATACATGTTTTCAATGGAGCTAGAATGTCCATGGTATTTAAAAGACTGTCGTTGTAATGGGTTACATTTTCATTAATTGATAGATTATCAAGATTTAACCTGTCCTGTCAGATTTAACCACTGACAGGACAGGTTCTACCATTTAAAAAGGGTTAGTTTAGCCAGTTAGAACTCCCTGTCTTTTAGTAGTAATCCATAATAAAAAAAAATGGATAACATTTTAGCTAATAAGAAACCAATTCCTAAATAAAATTCTTGACAGATTCGTGAGTCAGATTATAACCAACTAGTGTCAGGTTGCTATTCAGGTTGCAAACAGGTTGCGTGCAACTATCTCTCTTTTTTTATTTACAAAAACCAAAGGGATGTATACAATTCATAAAAAACATCTTTATTTAAAAATAGTTCTTATGAGAGTTATTTTTGTTAGAACCAATGTAATAGTTTGTCTTAAGTGGAAACACTGATAATGGTTACTTTATAAATTTTATGTGGAATTCATTTTTTAAGAGATTTACACATAAACCAATTCTCCTTCAAACCTGTTCCAAATAGAGTTCATAATGTTTATTTTTTGCAATCATTTTTGCTTGTTTGTATGATGGATACCAAGAACACTGTATTCACACAGAGAAATAACCAGAAAATCAATTAGTAGCTATCTCTTTCTTCAGCAATGAATACTGGTAACAATACAATGTTTTCATCTAAGGCAATAAATGATTATGCAGTCTCCCTTTAGGTCAAGTTACCCTCTTATCCCTATTTCTGTCCATGACTGCTGCACGTCTTATATAATAAAACTAACTTTTTATTTACATGGCATGCTGAAATGTCTGAGGACAACTGTGGGTTGCTGTTTAAAGCTGTGCTATCTAATTCAATTAAGTTTTATTTATTTATTTTTTCTTTTTTTAGACAATGTCACAATTCAGATCCAGACCCTTACTGACTAAGCCAAAGGTCACCGTGGTGAGGAAAAACTGTCTGAGATTTGAAATTGTGAGAGAGAAACCTTGTAAGGATCTAAGACTCAAAAGGGAAATCCATCCATCTATATAACTGAGTTATAGACAGAGATTGAGTTAATAGAAGTGAGATTTAGCAGGGATAATCAAATAGTATAGAATAAATATCCATGAGATAAGTCAGAGATCAATGTTAAAAGACTGTTAGGTCTGGAAGGACTATCTAGGAGGATTTGATTGGACTTCAGGAGCAAAAGGTTCTCAACATTATTCTTGAAGACCTCAGGGCTAACAGAATAAATTTCACTGTTTAAATAGTACTCAAATTTGCATGATATATACTTTTTCATAGGCAAGAAATATACATTTAAATGTCTAAGTAGGGCTGGGGGTTATGATGATATACAGTGGTGCTTGAAAAGTAAAGTAAAGTTTTGGAATGGCCGATTCCATGCACTTTAATCTGATAGAAATCCCAGACTTGAAGCTGTTCTGTACTGAGGAATGGGCTAAAATTCCTCTAAGCTGACGTGCAGGACTGATCAACAGTTACCAGAAACGTTTAGTTTCAGTTATTGCTGCACAAGGGGTCACACCAGATACTGAAAGCAAAGGTTCACAAACTTTTGCCACTCATAGATATGTAATATTACATAATTTTCCTCAATTAATAAATGACCAAGTATAATATTTTTGTCTCAATTGTTTAACTGGGTTCTCTTTATCTGCTTTTAGGACTTGAAAATCTGATGATGTTTTAGGTCACATTTATGCAGAAATATAGAAAACTCTATAAAACACAAACAAGCACCACTGTAATATCAATATCTTTAAAAAAATAATTAAATAAATTACAAACTGACTGGAAACAGCCAATTTGATGTGAAAAGTTTGTACTTAACCATTAAAATTGTAAAATGTTAATTTTTACAGATTTGTAAATTTTTTTCTCCTTCCTTAGGGTCTGTTTTACACGTCAACGTTTTCACCTAAAAACGGAAAACTTTTTATGCGTTTTGGCTCTTCGTTTACACAACAGTTGCATTTTGGGGCCTGAAAACGCAAATTGTTGAAAACAGGTTTCAAAGTGCAAGTTTTTGAAAACGATGCCGTTATTGTCTCGTGTAAACGTACAAAAACGAGATTTTGTGAAAACGCACAAGACGGTGTTTGTGCTGCTCAAGATTTTGAGTTTAATGACACTTCTCCAGCAAAGTTTAGATTTACTGCATCACTACTACGACTAGCGAGACACATTTGTTACATACGTAAAAATGTAAACGTACCCTTAATGTATACAGTATATTGAGGCCACTATTGTCAGGAGATTGTGATTTCAAATGCCATATGGTATTCAAATGACTCAGCCATCCATGGCTGGTAGCCAAAGAAGCAAAATTGTTCATGCTTTCTGGGTAGGAGGAATGGAATAACCTCTCCCTGGTCAATCACAGTGAGACCATCTGTCAGCTCATGTATGAGGAAGAGGGCAGACAGCGCTTTCCTTCGAGTGTGTTATGTCACCCTGTGACACAGCATGAGCTGCAGTTCGAGCATGTGTTAGGCCAGAGTGTTCCTCCGGCTTACGATCGAACTTACTTTCAGCTGGCCCCTGATGTTTAACTGATTGGATGGATGTGGAGTGTTGAGGCAGAGACAGAAGACAAAGAATCAGGTTTGTGTTCAATTTAGTAACCACCAGTATTAGAACTTTAAACTACCGTGAATGTTCTTGACTGTTCTCTAGCTGCACTATGAGGGTGTTGACACTCTGTTCCTCACCTGTGTTATGCTGTCCTTGAGGCTGGGTGAACGCTGTCTTCGAGTGGTGGTGGTGGCCATGGTGGTGGTGGTCTCCATGATGGTGGTGGACATGTCCATGGCGGCTGGAGGCGTGGCCGAGGTGGTCTCTGTGGACATTACTGATGGTGCATCTCCCACCAAGCGCAGGTTGCCCTCCACTTTAATGCTGGGATCACCCTCAGCTGCCAGCTTCAGCACTTGCAGTCCGTTGTAGTACAGGCCTGAGATTTGACCCTGGAATGGCCGGCCTTTATCTTGGCCTCCGATCTTAATGGCTGCCTGGCTGTTGAAGATAGTCAACTGCCGCCCTACAGTGGTCCCAAAGAGTAAGGAAAGGAAGAAGGTGAAAGCCAGAGTGAGAGAAGAAGAGGAGGCAGAGAGGCAGAACAGCAGCAAGACAGAAAGAAAGAAACATTAGCTTAAATAAAAGGTAGGTTTTGCATATTTTATGACAGGATCTTCCTGCATGAGCCAATAACACTCTGAGCATTTGGACCCAGCAATGGAAATCTTCAGTTTTAATGAATATAGACTTCTGACTTTCACAGAGCATGAGTCAAAGTGATATGTAAATCATGAAGTCAGCAATTAGCTACAACGTCTGCAGTAGTTTAGCTATATGGAAGAACAATGGAAAATGCACTTATTACAGAATACAGCTGTATATATAATTATCTGTGCCTCATTAATAATTATAAAGATAATGAAGAGAATACAATTGGAAAACTATTTAAGAATATGTAAAGTACTTTTGAAAATGTTTTATTCATAGGACTTGTTGTTGCTAATCTGCATTGATAAGTGTCATCTGGCAGCTCCAATGCTAATGTGTTACCAGGGCATGAGGGGTTTCTTCCTCATCCTCAAGCCTCATGCGCAGACACAGACAGAGACACAAACATGCATACAAACATACACACATACACACACACACACACACACACACACACACACACACACACACACACACACACACACACAAATAAACAAACACCCTTGTTTTCCATTTATTTTCCACTAAGTATTTGGTCCCCTCAACTCTCCATTCAGTTCTCTTACTACCTCTTATTTCTCTTATTCTGGTGAAGATCTAATAATAACAACATCTTAAACTGCTTTATCATCTATGCTGTCTAACTTGCTTTTTTTCTCTCTCCCTAATTTAGTCATGGCCAATTCCCACCCATCAGGCAACTCTCCCCTATCACATGGTAGCTACCAACCGGGAAAGACGAAAGGCTATCATATGCTTCCAACTGCATCTTTTCAAACAGCTGCAATATCAGGGGGCAGCGTGACACACTTGGAGGAATATGCTATCCACTCAGAGGCCACAGAGACCCATGACTGGCTGTGATTCATAGGGAAGAGAGAGTAGGCTGCCTCTCCCTCCCTGAGAGTACAGCCAATTTTGGTTTCATGGGCTCTCCGACACAGATCACTGTGGATTCAAACTCACAACACTGAAGATACTGGAGAACTCCAACACTATCCAATCAGCAACAACCATCTCGTAATTGTATTATTTTATGAGCCAGACTAAAGGAATTTCACCAAGTGAGAGTAGCAACAAGAACAGAAGCTGCAATTCCCTAAAAAAAAATCTGGATGTAATTAGATTCTCCTAGCTTCAAATTGAAAATTGTAAATCAAAAAATAAAAGGTGTTATAATTGGATAAACCCAGTTGAAAAGTAAAGCAATCACAAAAACAAAAGCACTTTTAACAAGCCTAAGGGTACAGCTGATTGAGATAGAGGCACTTGCCAGTGAATTCTAAGAGCCGGACTTAAGTTTCTACTTATTCCTGATGAACAGCCGTACAAAGAGTACTCTGCCACATTTGATTGTGAAGTGGGCAGTTGTTCTGGCCTTAGAAAGAGCCTCTCCAGTCCTAATGCGAGGTTGCCTTTCAATACAAGTAGGCTCTAGTTTTTAATAGCGAGATGGTAAACAATGGTGGAAACAGTGAATATGACTCATCAGGAGGATATTTATCTGGCAGCATAAACAAATCCAGTTCCTGCTCTTTGTGTAACAGGATGTTGTGAGATTACATAAATGGGTCTACAAATTCTGACTAGTGAACAACTTAGAACCGAGCTGTACATAACTGTGAGCAGATATGTATGCATTGTGCACAGGGGCCCAGAGTAATCTACTGTTGCTGAATCTGCATGGAAAAAAAATTGCAATCACACAATCAGTCCTGTACAGAGCCACTGAGGTGACATGGAGATTATTTTTTATAAAGGCGTGGTCATGAATTAATACTGAGTTAATATTTCAAGCCCACAGACTACTGTAAGTAACATATAGCCATGAATTATTAAGTTGTGACCACGGCATACCAAAACTGTTGCCATGAATTGTGTAACTTGAGCCCATGAATTAATATGTTATACTTAAAATGTGGTCAATTGTTTGGTGAGAATGGCCAAAATAATTTGCTCTCTTTGAGTATTCGCTTAAGATGAATTTCGCTTAAGGCGAAATTCTCAAAGTTGGGGACAAGGAATCCCCAGGGCTTCATATAGCATATACTGTATATACTATGATACAATAGTAAACCATTTTAACCCCCCCCCCCCCCCCTTTTCACCCCAATTTGGTCATTTGGCAATTCCAACCCTCCAGCTCTCCCTTGTCATGTGATAACTACCAACCAGGGAGCGTGAAGTCTAAAACGTGCTTCCTTTGAGGCACATGAAGCTAGCGAACCAATCCTTTTAAACTGCTGTTCATGCTACATCACTCGGCAGCGTAACACACTCAGAGGAATGCTCCATCTACGCTCTTCCACAAACAGGAGCTCATAGACGCTCACAATTTGCTAGTGTTGCTTTGATTTACAGGGAAGATAGTGTGTGCCATCCATCCTACCCAGAGAGCACAGCCAATTTTACTCCTTTGTCTCCCAGCCACGGATTGCTGTGGCATTGTCTCGATTTTAATTTGTGATCTCTATATTAATTTGTGTCCACACTTTATTAAAAAAATAACTGACTTCATCGGCGCTTTAATTCTGGAGGGGTCGATCTGTAACTTTTTTTGGTTTTATATTCACACGTTCTAGACTGCACAAGTGACTTCACTGTTTCACTCAAATATTAACAGGGTTTGATTCCAATGAAAACTCGGCTGTCAACGAGAGAAAATGTTCAGCTCTTTTAAGGACCATGTTTTCCCGACCTACTTCAACGTCTAGATTTTTTCACCGACTCCTTTTCTTTGGTGTTTTCAGCATAAAATTGTGCATAGTTTTAAGCACTTGACCTTTAACTTTGGATTCGATGGTCATTCAGTATAAGTACCTGCATCGTGAGGCACTTGTACAGTGTGAGCACTTTTGTCATATGATTTCTGCAGTGTGAGTGGTAGTAAGATCACTTATCATACAGTTTAAGCCCAGTTTCAATGGAATGATTTTTGTTGCTCAGCTCACACTTATTGCAGATGGAAGAACAGCCTTGAGGTCATGAACGGAAGCTTTGAGGTGGACCAAAGACTTTCTTATACTGTACAAAATCCACAGTAACAGAACTCAGTTATGAGCATAAATTTGTGTAAACTCTATCATAAAAATCAACATTCACACAGGACATCTTTACTGAAATGTGAGGGGTTTGGTACATCACAAAAGCTTGTGTGTTACATGTTAAAGGGACATTGTTTAGGTCAAGCGTATATGTATATATCTAGTTACCTGATTAAGCATTAATTAGATTTATTTAGTTCATTTATAGTTAGAAAATGTTTAACCCTCTGAGTTATTGAGAAGTAATTATGCAGTAGTTTAGGCAGGAGTTACTTTTTATTTATTGACCTATTTAAAATGAAATGCAAAATTAAATCTACAATGTATGAGTAAGGCACAGTCTCCATTGCCGATCACGTGATATGTGTGGATGTTGTGTATGGTTTTAGCAGAGTAGTGGTAAATTACACTGCAATTCTTGGCATTTGTTTTCAAATTAGACTGATTGAAGTATGCAGAAACAAAAAGGTCACTCTTACTGGCTGTTGTGTAGATGTGTTTATTCTACACTTAACATTTTGGTCGAATGCTTAGTCATCAGAAGAGTTTGCATACAGATGACTGGTGTAATAAATGGAAAAAGTCATAATCGGTGAACTTTAAATGGTGTATATTACCACTATAGGTGACGGTGTTGATGTCGGGTTGGTGCAAGCTCTGAGTTCATTTCTCACATTTGCATAACAAGCACAGTTTTTTGATAAAATACAAAAGCACTGTAATTTACCTGTAATTTTTGGAACTATGCTTTACGTGTATGTAAATATTCTTGCTTTTTGTTTTTACTCTCAAAGGGTTAAGACACATCAAATGTGGCATTATTTCAAATTTATGTGTAGTTTATTGCACAGAAAATTGCATCCGTCCCTTTAACTACTTGGAACTAAAATTGTAATGTTTAAGGCTTTTCTATGTATCAGCAATTTTTAGGAAATCATGTTTTAGGAAATAATGTTTGAGGTGTTGTAGGGAAGACAAAGAAGAGAAAAACAGAGCATAGAAAGCAGCAGACTATTTGCAGACAGTTACTGGAGTTATGGGGTGTTGTTAAGGGTTAGTCAGAGATTATGTTATGTATTAAATGTTAATCTCTGAAGTGGTGCAGTTCTCGGTTTGGGAAGGACAGTAGTGCCTTGGAGAAAATAGACAAAAAGGCCAAGATGGGACCCAGAGATGATCAATATAGTGGACACGCTGAGTGGGCAGCTACAGTCACAATTCTGCTCACCAACTCAATCAATTTGCAGATGCCAATTCTGTAAACTTCAGGAAACTGCACCTCTTCCAGAGCCTTAATAAGTCATTAAGTCACTGTTTAATTAATCCATTTTTTTTTTTACCTTTGTCGAGTAGCCACTCGTCAACTACCCGACCGAGTCTGTATGGGATTCTTTGCCTGGCTATAGCCAGCCGTTCATTATCAAAGTTGCCTTCAAAGAATTTAGAGAGACACATAGTTAGAGGTTAATATCTGGAAGTTCAAGTGTCACAAGGTTAAAAACATGGCATCAAGATTAGCAAGTTTTTCAAGTTAGGAAGTAAACGAGCTTTAGGATTAACATTATGTTGGTTTAAGATGGACTAATCTTAGTTATTAGACAGTTTTAGAAGCTTGAGACTATTTATAACAGTTTAAAATCTGGTTAGAATGGCATGGGAACATATTTAGTTATAGTTTAACATATAGTTTGATCATGTGGTTAATTTCATTGTCATTTCTTCGCAAGGGAAGGACACTTAACCAAAATTGAATACCATCATAATGATAATGGTCATTTTGACATGCATTTTAACACAGGCCTAAAATATAATGCTCAGGAAGACATTTTCAGTTCTCTGCAACAGATTTTCATTTAAAGCCAAGCAATTATGTCCAAATAAGATACGCTAGACCTACATGTAATTATCCTAAGAAACCTCCTGGTAACTGACTTTATGCCTTGGCTTTCGCAGATAAGAGACAATGTGTATCTCATGACCTACTACAGTTTCCTCATGAGCTACTACAGTTTCTTCGTGTCTACGAGACAGGGTCTGACAGGTCTTTTTACCGGGCCTAAAATGAGCTCTCAGTACCAGTCATACTTTAAGAGGAAGGGAGATAAGGATCGTCAGATTACAGCTATGTCAGCTCTGCTTTCACCGCTGCCCTCCATCTGCCATCTTCTTTCTTTCATTCATCTTAATGCACACTTTGAAATTCCTACTAGTACCACAGAGTAAGGGCACAGAGAAAGAGATGAAAAGCCTCTATATATTTAGATTATACATATATATTTTGATATATTTGTTATGTAACAGCATTTGGTTTGACCATTAATAGTACAGCATAGGTGCAATAATGATCAACAAATCCGTATCCAAATCCATTCAATTTTTGCATTTCAATAAAACAACTCAAGGTGTGTTATTTTTAGTGATAATGTAAGAAACAGTCAGCAGTAACAGACAGTACAATGTGGTGTGTTTATACTGCGATGCCCGTCTCATCACTGCTTGCACTATCCTTTTTCACCATACACTCTGAAAGGGGCTCAAACCTACCGCTTCCTTAATCCTGTTAGAAGCTCTCATGTGTGACAAATTCTCTGCTAAAACCTTCAAAGGAAACTTTAAATAGAAAATGTATCCATCAATAAGCAGCCGGGGAATGAAAGGTAAAAAAGCTGGTCTAACCAATGAAACATGTACTGATGCATTTCTATAAAGGATGCTGAGTTTTGACAATGGGAGTGTCACTGAAAATATTGTGCTTATTTCCGGTAAAGCCCTTAAACAGATGCAAGTGGGCCTGTCTATCCACAGACAGCTTTAAATCTACCATCAGAAACCATTATCTAATCCTTCATTTTAATTAACTGAATTAACCATGGTTGCTTATCACAGTTGAACACTGAACGCTGCCTAGTCGGTTTTCACACAAACTTTGTGCATCCTTGATTCTGTGCTGAGCTCTTCAGGAGGAAAATATGCTCCAGAAACTATACAAATGTGGATAACTAATGTAGACTGGCTATTGACTACTTTAAAAACAATTCCTCAGCCTTATCCACCATGCCATCTCAGGAGGCTTAGGGCAGCCCTCGTGGCTTGGAGGCCCGAGTCCTGGGACTATAAAACCACTCTTGCTTTGCACATATCATACAAAATCTCATACAGAGGGCAAACCTAGCTGTTCATCCTTTGGTAGTTGGGAGCCCAGCCTTTACTCTGCAGAGACGACAGGAAACAAGTGGGTGGGAGAATCCAGAAGAATTAGGTGGAGCACTTTATGAATAGTTTTTCTCTCTCTGAGCTGTGTTATGATAAAAAAGGCCCTTAAGTCTGGCAGCAGGTCTGGTGTGTATCAGTGTATCCAGAGAGCAGATTGAAAATTGAGGATTGAGTGAGAGCACGGGCAGTTATTATAGACCGAGAAAATGTCTTCCTGTGGAACATCAGCTACGAGAGGGATGCGAGTCCCCGAGCACACAGTGTGGAGAGAGAGACAGAAAGAAAGAGAGGGAGAGAGAGAGAGCTTAGTTTGCTTACATTTCTCTGCTAAGTGCAGAAGGGCATGTTACTGCAGAGGAAGAGCTAGAGCTCCAAAGTAGCAACATCACATTTCATCTTCTGTTACAGGGCGGAGTTTATTTTGTGTTCATTTAGCTGGGATTCTTAAAATTCTTCAATTTAAAGGAAAAATCCACCAAAAAGTCTTGTATATCAATATCTATAATCATATTTGTGATCTTCAGAGTTGACCTTTTGGGTTAAAACTTCTTTAATTGGCAAGTTAGTTTAGTTTCCCCTTGGATAACAGTTTCCTACATTGCTGACAATGCCAATCGACTACCTGTTGATAATGGTCCCGTGGGATTTATGTGTTGCTTTATCAAGAGAGTGATGCAGCTGCGCTTTAGTCCTTTAGTTTGTCCTACAAATCTATACACTCTGCTCAAACAGATTAGACTCCAAAGCTTCAGCTTTCATGTTGATATTGCTGTCAATGCCATCACGTTTGTCATCTCGTAGCTCACTAACAAGCCGAGCCGAGTGTCAGTCTGAGCTGTAACTCAGTATCATATAGTGAAACCGCATTGCATTCTGGAACTTGGAGTCCAATATTTGATGTCTCTACTACTTCTACATTGGATTTCTCATTAATATGATGCGGAGTGTTGCTCTTTTGTTTTCAGAGCTAACAGCAAATTCTGGCCATTATCTTTTTATGTCTTATGTTTGAGGACATTACATTTTTTCTTCCATTAAACACCATTGTAACTGTACCAGCAATGTCCTCCTGTGACATCAGTATGGCATACAACCACTAACAATTCTCAGGAATAACAAAAATAAGAACCAACCTACAACTTTGCACCAGAATCGCGATAGAACATAGAGCTGGGCAATTTGATTAAACTAAAATTAATATTGTAATAAACTACATTTTGTCGCAACTATGACAGACAGCTGATCTGATGTTACAATTTTATACCAAACCTTTAAAATTGTAATATTAAACAAATAATTTTTAGAATGTATTAAAATTATTCAAATTTATTTATTTTTCAGCTTGAAGTAATTTATTTTTGTAGCCATTGAAGACATAAAAATGTTTCCCATAATAAAATAAGGCAGTTGGTTACCAAACCTATATATTGTGACACACACATATATATAGTGTAAAAATATATATTCATGTACATTGATACAATATGTTTTCATATTGTCAACCCTTATAAGTACACCATAAATATTTAAGAATAAATATATTTATTGTGCTTCAGGGTGGAATTTTCCCTTAAGAAGACAAGCTTATTTCAGCCATTTTAGTTGCCAGTAAAAATGAAAGGCTGCTTTGTGATTTCAGATTTGTCTGGAGGAAGGTATTCAGCAGCAGCAGCAGATTCACTCCTCAGGCTGCTCAAAGCAAAGCTAGCTGGCTACCTACTGTAAAGGATCCAAATTCATCCTGGGCTGAATGTATAAAGCGAGGCAGCTTGGAGCGAAATGTGTCAATTTGCAATTGTTATTAGATTGTTCAAGAGGTAGGCCCTCCACTCGGTGAGTCAGAGCCTGGGCAGAAACTGAAGGCAAAATGGCACACTTGAAAACCTAATGACGTGCATTCACAAATATAAATCAATTTGCACTCTGGCACGAGGTAGGCTGCCAATATGCTTCCAAATTGATGCCAAAGTCTTCAAACAGCATTCATCAGATTTTGAAGGACAAAAATGCAGCTGCCATGGTTTATTTTGAGAGGTGATAATTGCGTCTTTGGAGCTAGCTGTGCCACTCATCTTTCTTTATCTTTCTCTCTCTCTCTCTGAGTCTCTGACTGTGTGTCCGTGGTTGCGCATAGTATTGGCCTCTCTCCAGCACACAAACAACATATCACACTTCTCATGTTGGAGGTTCCCTCCTACAGTCTGTTATTTGCGGCCAGCAGCAGGGTTTTACCTGTTGGATAGCGCTCTATGACGGGTTGGTTGTCCACCTGGAGGGTGGCATTACCCCCGCTACGTGTGAAGCGCACTACGTGGTACTTGCCATCACTCACGACGACTGCTGGCTCATCTATGGTGATGTCATCAGTGCCCACATTGAAGATGACACATATTTTTCCTTGCTCCTGTAAGTTGAAGGAGAAAAAAATCAATTCAGAAAGAAAGAACAAAAATGCAAAGAAGTGCAGAGGAAACAGCGAGGTCACATGGAGACTTGAAAGAGAAATATCTGTCTACCTGGTCATGCTGCACTAACTCACCCTTGGGAAAGCAATGCCCTATGTAATGCAGGTGGGAAATGAAGTGTGTCTCCATGTTTTACATTCATCACCCTTCCCCCTCTCTCACTTTCCCTCTCCTCAGCTCAACTCATCTCTCTGACATGTATCAGTTCTGGCACTTTCCTGCTGTTTCTCTTTTAGACTCATCTCTAGCCTCCAGCGGAAAGAGCCTGTGAGTTAAATCAGGCTGCCGCTGGGTGACGCTAGTGAGAGGCAGCGAGCTCAGGGCGGGGTTCGCCATGGCGCTAGCTCTTGCCTGCTGCATTGGGGAATTGCAGGTCGCAGAGCTAATGTGGCAGGCTGTGGAAACGGAAAGAAAGCTCAGCTGTTTCACAGCCTTGTCATGACCCACTACGTATATTCAACAGTCTGCGGCCAGTGGGAAAAAAGCCAGAGCTGGCATTCACAAACCAGCCTTATCTATCTGCTCGTACACAACCGAGCCAGGTTGATCAAACTTCCGCCCACGTTCCAAGTTTGGATATAGTCTTCTTTCTCTGGCCTTAAGTGACAGCTTCTCATTTAGATGCTGATGCCTGACAAATATCAAATGCAACTTATGATGAATATAGAACATATACTGGAGTCTCAAGGATAGGGATAACAAGCATCAATGTCTAAAAACGCAACTCTTTACCATACAGATGAGGATAAATATACATGTAAATTAGCAGCACTTGCACTACATTGTAGGAGCCAAACAACTCCAAACACCAAACCACTTTTGTAAGAAGAGTTAAAAAAAAAAAACTGAATGAGTCACATTCCTATTTCTGAAATTGTTAAGAGACTCTATGATACTATGCATAGCAAAGTATGCATTACCCTATGGTCACACTAGCAAACGGCAAGTCATTTTTCTTTGTAGTTGTCTCTTGTGGGTGTGTAGAAACTGCTGTCGCATGTGGGCGTGTACTGTCCAATGCTCTGATGGGAAACGTCAGTAGCTATATATAACTTCTACAGCTAACTAGTTAAACACAAATTAAATAATACATTACTCATATTTTGCACAGAATGAAGGAAATCGAATGACATTCTGTGTGTGTGAATATAGTATTATAGCTGGGTGTAATATGGTTAAAGTATACTATCATGCAGTGGCACATGGAGAGATTTTCACAATACAAAATTTAATTATTAGAAATTAAAACAGGTTACAAGTTAGAAGTTACAGTAGACACACTGTTCAGAAAAAGGATTTAATTAAATAATTTGTGTAGAAACACAAGCAAAATAAATACACTGGTAAAAATAATGTAGATAAAATTTCATAATGGCAATGTGGACTAAAATCCAACCGGCTACTTTTTAGACTGGCAGCAGGAGGGAAAGAGTGGTTACATAAGCTTGTAGTAATTTTCAATTTTCAGTCAACCTGAATTAACTGAATGTGGTTAACAGGCTTTCTAGAATTGGTCTAATTGAATTGCTCTGGGTTCTACTGTTTCGTCCCTCCTCACAAAAACATGCCAGTAGGTGGATTGGCTACTCTAAATTGATGCCAGGTGTGAATTATTGTGTGCATTATGCCCTTCAATTGATCAGTGTTCCATCCAGGGTGTATTAACACCTTGGACTTAGTGTTTGGCCAACACATTTATGCATTTGGCAAGGCGCCCTGCCCTTATCCAGAGCAAATTACATTTACTGTATCTCATTTATACAACTGAGCAGTCGAGGTTTAAGGGCTTTGCTCAAGGGCCCAGCAGCAGCTTGGCGGTGTTGGGATTTGAACTCAGGACCTTCCAATCAGAAGTCTTAACCATTGAGAAACCACTGCCCATAACATAGGCTACATTATGCATCTTAGCTAGTAATTTCTCACAGAAAACAAGGTTTCATTTAGTACACTGAAGGATTTGTCTGATTGTCCCTCTGGGTGAACCCTTAAAGAATCTATTCAGGACATTACAACGTAGCGTCCACCATTTCGAATTCATTTGTTTGGAAAGCTAAAAGAAAACTTTATTCATCCAAAGAACCCTTAAGGAATCCTTTTCCTTAAAAGTGTGCTTAAGTCACTAAAGGAAAATACTACATCTGGCTCCTGAGGGAGTGCTGATGTAGTGCTTAATACTATCAGCTGGCACTCAGAGGATGGAATTCTGCCATGTGCTCCTTATCAGCCTCCACTGCTTCCTCTCCTGCTTTCTGCCTGTCTATCTTCCTCTCTGACAGGCTCTCTTCCAATAGGCTTGCTATCATACTTGTAGACGACTCATTAGCCATATGCTGAAACATGCCATGAGCCGCTCGGAGCAAGGAAATCATTTCCTTTCAACACTGGAATAGCCAAATTTTGCTTTGAGAAGTAAACCTGGATTCACTTATTGCACAACTGAGGACCTCGTGTCACACTCCGACCTTCATGAGCTCCATCTTACTTTCTAATACTAGTTCATATTTGGGGTCATCAACAGACAAAAGCCCCCACAACAATAGCACTTTACTGGATCAACAGGCTTACAATGGTGAGAAGGTCAGGCGAAGGTAAAGCTTGCATCAGTCCTGCAGATCAGGAATGTTAAATCCAAAAACAATAAATAGCTTATTAAATGCATAGCTGATTTAGGGTTTGCACGTCTCCTGTGTGTGACATAGAGCTGCTGATGGCAGCTTGGGAAGAGTGGGGAGAATGAGTAATCTCTTCAGGGCAGCCGGTAAAGAGCAGGCGGTGCTACGAGCCAGAGGAGAGATCGCCTGTCAACAGGCTGTCCCTGCAGGCTAGCGTACAAAACACCCAGCTCTAATCCCCAAATGCCAAACATCCTGCAAAACAAGTCTGACAGACTGGGTTGTGGTGATGGCCGGGGGCTTTTGAACACCGTGAGCATCCCGCACACATGCTCTTTTCAATCACCGCTGACATTCAACACTCCAAATTGGGTTAGTTTGGCTGCGTCTCTATACACGAGAAGCCATTTAGTGGAAACAAGCAGTGCAGTTTATAATAAGTAATCATTATAGTAGAGTTGGGCCCAATTATGAACGAACTCAGACTTGTCACGTGGTAACACTCGGGTGTTACCACGCTCGGGTAAACTTGACACGGACTCGGACATTTTGAAAACAGAATTTTTTCCAAGTGTAGTCGAGTCCGTGTCATGTGTAACATAAATATCCATCCATCCATCTTCAACCGCTTACTCCTTTTCAGAGTCACGGGGAACCTGGAGCCTATCCCAGGGAGCATTGGGCACCAGGCAGGGTACACCCTGGACAGGGTGCCAGTCCATCGCAGGGCACACAATCACTGGACTGGAGGAGGAAACCAGAGTACCTGGAGGAAACCCCCGTAGCACAGGGAGAACATACAAACTCCACGCACACACAGAGCCGTGGGAATCGAACCCCAGCCCTGGCGGTGTGAGGCAAACGTGCTAACCACTAAGCCACCGTCCACCCCTGTAACATAAATATATAAATAAATAACAACATAAAATGAAGATATCAAGAAATTAATGAATGTCTCCCTGCCTGACCAGCGGACTTTCTGTACACACACACACTTGAAAGACGTGCACAGAAAGCTGCCTCATCATGTGATTACTGAATTGAGTTCTCATTAGCGGCTTATTAAGCTTGAACGGTCAAATAAATACACACACAACATTTCAAAATGCAGGTCTGGCCGAGTATTCATGTAAACACGTCTTAAGTGAATGTAAACAGTTGGGAAAAAAAATCTGAGGTGTGTCAATAAAGTATATCGAATCTGTGCATTGGGTCTTAAAGTGACAGCAGTCTAATAAACCTGCTGCTGTCTGTGTCATTAATGTTAATCAAACAACAAAACACAAAGAGAAAATCACTCACTCACTCATTTGACTGAATAACTTCAGTAAATTTAATAAGAATCACTGTATATGTCATACAGTGAAGTCTATTTTATTTAACATTTAATTGCTTTATTCAATTTCAGTAGTATTTCTTACTGATAGACCTACTTGAGAAAACTTCATTATCATTATCGTGAAATAAGATTGTAGTCATATAGCCCACCTCTAAGCATTTGGTGATTCCAGTCTTGAATTTCATGTAAAATGAAATGAAATGTACTTCTTAATGTAGTAAATATCATAAACCCTGTTGATGGGGATTTTTTGTTTTCATTTTAGGAATTAAAATGGAAAAAAGTTACAAGAACAGATCTGTGTTCAGAAATGAGTTTGTTGTCATTCATAGACAGATTAAAAGCAGTAATAAAGCATTAAGCTTGTTGTTATGACGTTGCTAAATGTAACTCTACTCTGTACTCTCTCTCTCAGTCTATATAACTGTGGGGGAGAGGCATCAATTACTGAATTTCATCTCGAAATGGAGAACACAATATAGTGTGATACAATAACAAAACAGGTTCATTTGTTTTTTCATACACTTGTAATATAATAAAAGTTCTACATATACCTCTATATCCCTTTTTTCCCTTGGAAACCATTTTTGATAGGAAACTAGTTGAGGTGCTGATGACATGAAATAAAAATATTAAATGGCAATGACAAGATGTAATAGTGGTATTTTTGTTACATTTATGTTTCAAATCTTTTTTCAATTTAATTACTTTCTGGACTCAGTCGAACTCGACCATTAATGACTCGGACTTGAGTCCAACTTGGCCCCTTTTGGACTTGGACTTGATTGGTTAGGGACTTGGTCTTGACTCCAGCTCGACAAAGGTAGACTCGGACCCAACACCACATTATAGTAATATACTCAATTCTAGACATCTGGATTCCCTACAATTTCTCTGTAGCTGCATTTACCTTTGTAGGAATTTTTTCAGGAACACTGAACTTTGAAAAAAAAAAAACCTTTGAGTGTACTTTTTTCGAGGAGACACTTTTTGGTTCCTTCTCCAGAGTAGGTCTTTTGTTGAGGACCAGAAATGATGGACATTGCTTATTGGTCAAATGCTAGCTTTACAGAATGGTTAATTCTCTCATCTGGAATTCTGAAAACCTGAGTTTAACTAACAACCATTTACTTTTATTATATTAGAGGTGAACAGCTGGTGTGTTAACTGTGGTAAAATGGCAAAGCGGAATGTTTCCACACCACTTTTCCTTATACACAAGTGGAGAGTCAGAAGTGGTACATCCAATTTATATATATATATATATATAAAAATAAGAGCAACAAACTTTTAATATCAACCTCTTCCACATTTGCTCCTTCTACATTTTGCTGCATGCTGAAATGCACTGTCTCCTTCACAAATATCTCATGCAGTTCACTTACTGTATAGTGCTGGGAGGCTAAATCCAAGTGTTGTACAATCAAAGTGTTCTTTATTATGTGGGGTCCAGAAATCATAGACATGATACACAGCAAGGGTCAAGGTACAGGCTGACAGGTTTATAAAGAGTGAGACCCTGCAAAACAGTCATGAGAGTGGGCAGGTTTTACTTTTTTGTGGTCAGGTGTGGGCAGTTAGAATGAAGCTGGGACAAAGAATAGCCTTGTTAATTAACATGGGAGTGTATTGGATGTGTAGTCAATACTGCAAAATGCATTTACCACTTTCATTCATCCATTTTCAGCAACTGCTTAAATGACTAATTTAAATGTAATTTGTTTATATTTTGTTAAATATATCCAACAAAGTTTGTTAGAGAATATTGCAAGTAGGTACAAAAAATTAAAATAAAATAAACAACTGCAGGAGCAGACCGGAGTGGTCATAATTCCTTAGTGGGGGAAAAAGACAGTCCTGTGCACACCTCTATTGGATATGTAATCCAAGAACAGGTCTAGGAACTGTATAGTTCATGTAGTGGACAGTTCCAGAACTGGTTCCAGTTAAATATTGGCAGATTGAGTCGACTGACAACAATGCAGCCTTCCTCACCCCTCAGACATCCTGCTATATTCACTGTTAAGTTTGCAAAAAGGCCTTGATTCAATGTCAGAGCAGACTATATTCTGCTAAATAGAGACCTAATGTTTTAAGGTTTGCTTGTATTTTTCTCATTTGTAAGTCGCTTTGGATAAAAGCGTCTGCTAAGTGAATAAATGTAAATGTAAATGTAAGGTAACTAATTTTTGATGTATGACAGTTGCATTTTTGCACCCAGTGAAGGCAACTAATACTCTGTCATCTCATGAGCTGGACCAAGGTTAAAACTAGCCTGCAGTGAAGGTACCTCCACTCTACTCTGAACATAATTACATCAGCCCACTGCTCCTTGCTGTCACACATCTGTCTGCTCAGCTGGTGGGCTACTGATTGGAAATGGAGGAGTATATGCTAGATGCAGATGAGAGTGTGGATGGGAAGATTAAGAAAATCATGCAGTCTCACTTCATCTCTTTCTCCATCTCTTCTATCTCTTTATATCTCCTATCCTCCCTGTCACTAATCTGAAGGCTTGTCTAAAATAGATCACCACCTAGAAAGTATGAGGCTTAGTAATAGAAATAATTTTTTTTTTAAAAAACTAAACATTACTGGTTATTTGATTATTGTTTCAACATTCTGGCAAGAGAAATGGAAAACCAGTCATTTCTTGAATTTATTGTCTGAAATATCAGATACAAAATTAGGGCTGAAAAAAATTTGATCAAGGCCAGCCAATATGCCTATCATTCTTAACTAGCTTTAGCTATGACTTTGGAACTGTATTCTGAAATGATTGATGAAATACCATAAGAGGACTGTCCTCCACAAAACTATCAGTGACTATACCGATGTTACGCAAAAGGCTTTTCTTCAAGGACAGTTAATAAAATTTGCACTGAACATGATTTAAAATCAACTCTCCAATGCACATTTGGAATTAGAGGTGGCTAAAGCTATAAATAAAGTATAAAGCTATAAAGTAAGCACCTGGACTTGGCAGACCTGGATACACTATACTATTTGGAATGGGATGTCCAATAATCAGGTGTCCACATACATTTGGCCATAAATTGCACCTGAACTTTGATGAATATATTAATGTAAAACATATATTTAGCTATTTCGGGGAAGGAACGAGACATACCCCCAAAACAATAATCAAATAACCATTCTTAATAAATTGAATGACTAAAAAGTACACAGTCCCTTTTCTCTGTGAGTTTAAACTGTGGCTGCTAGAGATTTCCAAGATTTCTAAATGCTAATATTAATATTACTCAACTGATTTCAAGATCAGAAGCATTTGGGTGGGCTTTCACATGCATTCTATGTTTATTGCTCTCAGAGTATCTCTAGGGATACTTAACATGCCCTTGAATTTCCTATTAATGTTACAAGTGGATGCAAAATTGCTTTGAAGCACCATAAATGCCCTATAGAGAATGAATTATAACATCTGAATGGGCATATTTCAGGCACAAATGCTGTATCTGCCCTTATCTTTACACTTGTATCTGTAAACTGAGTTCATGCTTAATGGCAGCACAGCTCTTATTTAATAATCTAGCACACCCGGATTTCTGATTTGAACTCTAAACTTGATGCTGTTTGGCAGAAAATAGATTGCAGATTTCTGGAAGGACAATAATGCTCAGGCTTCTAGCACCTTATCTGACTGAAATAATCACAATGAATATAGGAAACAGTGAACACAATGCGACAGTCTTTGCTACACTCACATTAAGCCATTTGCCTCAGCTGCCTTTCAATTTAGCTACTTGCCATTATTTTTGGGATGATTTTCATTTAAGGAATTCCTTTTGTGTGGCTGATATGGGTGAAAATGTTCGAAATGTCTCCATTGTAACACTTCTTAAATATATAAAAGATGTGAGAGAATGTAGCTGGTGCAAGATGGGAGCGTGACATTCTTTTCAATACACACAAGAAAAAGATACCGATGGGGAAAAGAGAAAAAGTGACATTTCAATTGTGATGAAGTTTTTATTATAGGGACGTATTATGCATTGCAGCATAGGGTCTGCATTTAAAAGTCTGACAAGCATTCATGTTGTGTGCTCTCCTCATGAAGAAGCCTCCCATTCTTCGAAAAAGGCTGTCCTACTTTTTTGTGTCAAAGCCAAGAGGTAAGATTATAATGATGAAAGATGCTGATTTTAATAATGATACGTTTCTGATAAGAGACGGCTCTCTGGTGTGGACCATGGAGATAGCACTGATTAAAGACAAATATATCTTTCTAGTTCATTGGCGAGGGTTGCCCAGGGAGGCTGACATTTAGCTGGGCAGTTCGTCATGAGCACCCACCAAGCTCACCTTCCTGTTTGCTCACAAACACTGCATTTTAATAGGTGTCACAGCACATGACCTTCACACTTAATCAGAGCCCAAAGATTATCCTGGACAGCCAAGGCTCTCTCATTAGGTCCTCAGCACCCCCCACCCCTCTCTCAAGCTAATATGCGATGGGCTTAAAATAGCTAGAATTAAACTGATTACATGCCACAACATTCAACTGATTCTCAAGACTCCCAAAATGCCTAAAATGGTGATAAAGCCAGTAGGTATCTGATGTTTTTTCCAGTTCAATTTATTTATTTCTTTATTTACATTGAGGGCAGTCCTGTGCTGCACCTACACCATGAAGTCCTCTGATGATGAGGACTCAGGGCTTCCTGAAGGTGGAGCGCTGGAGCTGGAGAGCATTGAACAGGACTCAGGTGGCTGATGTGGGCTTGTAATGAAACACTTCCCTTTACATCGCAGGCAGCTGAATATAGCAATAGTGAGACAAAACTTGAATTTGTATTCTTGGTGTGTTCCCGGTTGATTTCCTTCTTCATTTTCTTCTTGTGGTTAAGCTGTCTGCCATGTTATACTCTCACGTTTCACATCAATCTGAATCACGCATACCAATGGACTGTGCTGTGCTCAAGTAGGCTAGCCTAAAGATAATTGACTGCATTCTCATTTGATTTGTTCTAAGCTGCAAGATTGGCAGAAATGCTCTTGATAAATGGTAAATGATCTACAGTTATATAGCCCTTTTTTTTTTTTTTTTTTTTTTTTTAAACCTTTCTCATTCACCCATTAACACAGACTTACACACCAATGGTAGCAGAGCTGCCATGCAAGATGGGAGCAACTTGGGGTTCACTTACTTGCCCAAGGATTCGGCATGTGGGCAGGGAATCGAACCACCAATGCTGCGATTAGTGGACAACCCGCTCTACCACCGGATAGCTGCCCCAGTCTCCTCTCGCAGATTTCATCTTTGAGATCTTTTTTATTGCTCATTATATATTTCTTTAGCTTGATCTTTGGTGGTGGTCATATGGATGGACAGTCAGGCCATAGAATCTAAGAGCTGGATGTGGAGCAATAATTGCCTTCATTTAAATGACTGTCTAGACATTCCAGTGCATGATTATGCTCCTCTGACTCTTTTATAGCAAATTTAGGGTCTCACTTAACATAACTAATGCAAATCAAAGTGGCACAAATGTTGGAATTTATGCTAGAAAGGAAAGAGTGTCTTGTATTAGAATCTGAGCCGAGCCTGAAAAAACAGCCTGGGAAGAGTCTAGCCTGAAGGTGATAGCAGGAGTTCTGTAAATGCACATGCAGTTTTTATGGGAAAACCAAAAGTAGTCAGCCTCACGGTCAAGTTACAACATAGCCATCATTAAAACTGCTGCCACTGACAGCACAAAGGCATAAGAGTGGCTGGGGATAGGTTCTGGGGCAGTTAGACTCACTACAATATGTATGTGTACTCTATAAAATACATCTCACACACACATACACGCTATTGACCTAGCTGCTAAAAACACATTCTACACATTCCAATGGGAAAATGGTAAGGGTCTGTGTATGCTGTGTATGTCATACATTTTTCAATTAAAAAAGTTTAGGAGGAAATAAATGGTTATAGTGTATATGAACTGCTTCAGTATATGAATGACTTTCATTCCAAGTACTGTAATACACTCTCCCATAAAAAGATGTCTTTTTATTGAATTGTGTATGAGCTCCTACACTGACTCTGGTACAACTTTTGTTCAGTTTCAAGAAGGAAGTGGCAAGTCACCTTGTAGTTTGCCCTCCCGTTTTCCTTAACGCATACCAGTGTAGCTCTGCAGTCATGCCACAGGCGAAACACTCCTTCCCCAAAGGCACTTCATCTCAGAGCACAGAGAGTGGCGACACCGGGTTAGCGCCTGACAGTAGGCCCTGCATATCGGACGACTATAAATCATCTACAGCTGCAGCTCAGTGGACTGAGTACCCAACGCGCACATACAACTTAATTTTGTCCTGGATGTTTCTGCTGATTTTGAGCAAGGACGGTAGAAACATCCTGGCCTCAAACACAGTTTGGAGGAATATTGCATGGGAGAGAAGTAGTTTGCATTAGCACTGTGCAATATATGTTTAGAATAGGGCTTTTCAGCACAGTTGCACTTTTCAAAAACGAATGTCAGGAATGCCATCTCTTTCTGTGGTTTTGTGCACAGAAGTGTCATACAAAAATGCCTGTATCAACACATACAGAGACATGTAGTCTTGCACAGATGTGATTATTAGAACAAACTTAACAGTCATAGCTATTCCACAACAGAAGCATTGCTACAAATATAGCTTTTAGATGTGACAAAGAATCAGATATTTCACTGAATCACTGGCTCACACTTACAAGTTATATTTAGGAAGGGATCTTCACTGCATAACATTAATGTAAGGCTGCACAATTAATTTTTGATGGTGATCTTATATGTGGCTTCAGTAGTGGTGAGATTTGCTACAGTTTTCTAAATTTCTAATGTGACATTGATCATTAATGTCTTGACAAAATAAAAGCTATTAACTTAATGGAGTTAGGAAATAACTGATGTTTGAGAGAAAGACCACATATAAAGCTCCACCAAGCTTCATGAAGTTTCTGTACCTAACACCATCCTGTCTTCTCTCTTTTCTCTCTCTATTCTACAAAGCAGAAGACGCCCAGTACTCCAGCCCAAGTTGTCAGAAATCGCTCCACTTTTCAAGTTCCACAATAAAACTTAATGCAGAGGTTCACCAACCACTTTAACCAACACATGTACACCTCCTCATTCATGCAATGATCCAATCAACTAATCATGTAGTAGCAGTGCAATACCTGCAATCATGCAGGTCCAGAGCTTCAGTTATTGTTCACATCAACAGAATTGTTAAAATTTTTTATCTCACTGACTTTGACTGTGGTATAGTTAGTGCCAGACAAGGCTGGTTTGATCATTTCAGAAACTGCTGATCTCCTGGGATTTTCACACACAACAGTCTCTAGAGTTTAGACTTTACACAGACTAGTGCGAAAAAGAAAAAAAATTTCACAAGTGGGCAGGAATGCCTTGTTGATCACAGAGGTCAGAGGAGAATTTGCAGACTGTTTCGAACTGATAGGAAAGTGATGGTAACTCAGATAATTACTCTTTACAAATGTGGTGAGCAGAAAAGCATCTCAGAACATATAACATGTCAAACTTTGAGGCGGATGGGCTACAACAGCAGAAAATCAAATTAGGTTCCACTCCTGTCAGCCAAGAACTGGAACACAGTGGGGACAGGCTCACCCAAACTAGACAGTTAAAGTTTGGAAAAATGATGCCTTGTCTTTTCCCAGCTGTCTGGTTGGAAGCACAACTGACTCAAGGTTATTGGGTTGTTGCTATAGTTCACAATCTTTCTCACGGACCTGAAAAAAAGAAAACTTGGACAGGCCATTAGTATTTTGATTGTCATAGTGCCATTGCCAATCCAGCTGAAGACATGTTAAGTCTGCTGGATCCTTATCAGAGATAGTAAAGAGATGCTAAGGCCTTATCTATGACTTTTATAAACCTGGAGGACAGCTGGTATCTTGCTACTTTTGTCTTTAGCATTAATGTAGCTGCACTATGTCTTTTGTATGCTAACTTCAACTTCAATGGATCTTCTGTTGTTGTAGCCTATCTGCCTCAACGTTCCACATGTTGTGCATTCTGAGATGCTTTCCTGTTCAACACAATTGTACAGAGTGATTATCTGAGTTACCATAGCCTTTCTGTCGACTCAAACCAGTCTGACCATTCTCCGTTGACTTCTCTCATCAACAAGGTGTGTCCATCCGTGGAACTGAGGCTCGCTGGATGTTTTTTCTTTATTGCACCATTCTGAGTGCATACTCAATCATACTCTAGAGACTGTTGTGTGTGAAAATCCCAGGAGATCACCAGTTATTGAAATATTCAAACTGGCCCGTCTAGCACCAACGGTTAAAATCACTAAGATCACATTTTTCCCCCATTCTGATGGATGATGTTAACATTACCCGAAGTTGCTGGCCCATATCTGCATGATTTTATGCACTGCACTGCTGTCACACGATTAGCTGATTAGATAACTGCAGGAATGAGAATATATGTGTAAAAGGAATTGTGTAATTGAACATATATAAAATGTTTGCATTTACATTTATGGCATTTGGCATGTGATGACATTTAAATGTAAAATATAAAATGTACCAGTTGCCCGTATTTTCATAACAGAGAACTAGACAGCAGGTCTGATGTCTTTTAGTAAACAAACATGCATTTTTGCTCATTAAGAGCTGAGAAGTCATATCTCAAGGAAAGATCAATGTCTAATTAGTGTATGTTGCTTCCTGTAATAAAAATGAAACACACTTGATTTGTTTACATTCTGAAGTAAATTGTGAATTGCTCACAAATATTATGTGGCCCACAGCACCAACAAACAAACAAACACATGCCAGATGGAAACATGGCACACATTTTGTAAAAATCACCCAACAAATGCAGAGGCTTTATGAGAGCAGCTTAAAACATATCATAGGAATGTCAGAATGGCTATTTCAGTGGCAACACAAACCAGTCAGGCATGTGCAAATGGATTCTACCAGTGTATTAGTCTGAACCATATTCAAGGCACAAAAAGACAATGCCTGATAAGTATCTCTCTACTTACTAAACAATCAACATCCTTTTAGGAACATGCTAATAAAAAAGAAGACCATTCTGATGCTCTAATCCTCCTTTTGGATTCACCATTAGAAGCTGCACATTTTATCAAAGAAAATTTATGAATAAGTTGTTATCCCTTCCTATTATAAGGGAAGAGGTTTTGCCCTTAAAGTGCTTCACAAAAGAGACCATCTTAGCATCTCATCATGACTGAAACTCTTTAAAATCCTTCCACAAATTTAAGAGACATAATTTCCATGATATCTTAGGGACCAGTGGCAGCTTGTCCATAGGGGCAGGTGGAGCAGAGCCCCACCATATAGGTCAACCACTCAACAAATGTCAATCTTCATAAAGTCCTTATTCACAGCTCATTTTGAATTCCATTGAAATACTTATTACCCATGACCAACAGTTAAAAATAAAAAAAGGTTTCATTGAATTGCGCACCTTTCTAGATGTTGCACAGTCATGGGCAGCATGCTTACTGCTCTGTTCAGTGACATAGGACAGTGGTTTTCTCACTCTCACACAAACACACACACACACACACACACACACACACACACACACAATCAATTCCTAATGTAATGTAAAGATGTAAAATGTAATTATTAATTAAAAAAAGGGGGATATATTCAGAAGTCTGTATTTTTAATGTGTTTTAAAGACATCTTGCAAAAGGGGGGTCTCGGTCAAATGTTAATGCCATTTGGGGGGCCTTACCCTGGAAAAGTTTGGGAACCCCTGACATAGGGTTATTAATGCACCTAGTGGTCGAAAATGGGAACTACAAGAAGTGCTAATGGACACCCATAGGGGCAGGAATCACAGGGAACCATATTCTCCATAGAACATTTTCAATGGACAGCACAGTTTGCTATGGTTTTATGCAAAATTGGACTACTTTAAAAATACTCCATTACCACCAAGATCTTGGTTTATAGCAAATAATCTAAATTAAATCTAACAGATTTTAGCCTATGTAGATTAATATTTTAAGCTATTAATTTAATAGATGTTTAAGGCTATGTCATTATTATTGACATCCTACATCACCAAAATCTAAGGTCACAAGTCACTGCTGTAAGGGACATATCTAAGCTCAAGAACATATTTGAGTTCAACAGTTCCACTGGAATGCAAATATATTTATATTTGGGGAATATAAATTTCAACTTGGGGAACTGTTAAACTCAAAAACCCAAATGTGATGGTTCAGTAAACCCACAAATCATAACTAATCTATGATTGAGTTAATTTGCCTCTGCAATATATTTATAAATTGAAACTGTGCAATAAAATTCAATTACCAATTATATGACACGTCATTAATATAGCTTCATTAATTAAACCATTTTGCATAAAAGCTCACAAGTATAATATTTTACCATGCTCCAAAGAGATTTCATGTGTTTTCTAAACAATTTCGAAGTCACCATCTTGCAAGACTGCTTTGGTAATCTATAACTAGAATATTATTGAACCTGGTCACCTTCCACTTGCTAGCTAAGTACACATTACCCCTGATTGATTAAAATCTCAAATATGCATAAACACACATCAACTATATGTTGTCAAATAAAAGCAATGATCAATATTGGAAAACGGTTCAAAATAAAACAAAATAAGATAAAACAAGAGCATGGACATTAGAGTGGGTACTGGTGTTGGCATCTGAGCTGTGAATGCTCTGCAATTCTCAAATATAAACCAGTGTTATCATGCTAATGACAAATATCCACTTTTCTTATATAGAACAACCTCCTGGATTAGTAAGATTAACCTCAAAATCATCTGTACTCATGCTCGACCTCTCTGCTGCCTTTGACACTGTGAATCATCAGATCCTCCTGTCAATTCTCTCCAGCCCTGGTATCACCGGAAAGGCTCTGCACTGGGTGGAATACTATCTCTCAGACAGATCCTTCAAGGTATTGGGGAGGGGAGGGATTTCTGAAACTCAGCAACTCACAACTGTGGTTCACCATGCGTCAGTTCTGGGTCCACTGCTCTTTTCTATTCATACTACATCTCTGGGGCCTGTGATTGAGTCTCATGGCTTCTCATATCACTGCTATGCTGATGACACTCAGCATGCATCTCCTCCTGCCTGTCTGACATCTCAAACTGGATGAGGGAACACCACCTTAAGCTCAACTGAGATTCTTGTCATCCCTACCTGTCCCTCAATCAACCACAACCTCACCATACAGCTTAGCTCAACCACGCTCAAGCCAACCAGGACAGCCAGAAACCTTGGGGTGACTTTCAATGACAACTTGACCTTTACAGACGACATTTCAACAACTGCATGATCCTGTAGGTTCATTCTGTACAACATCAAGAAAATCACACCCTATATCACTGAACAGGCTAAACAGCTACTAGTCCATACTCTTGTTATCTCAAAACTGGACTACTGCAATGCAGTACTCTCGGGTCTCCCAGCTAGCTCCATCAAAACCCTTCAGATGATTCAGAATGCAGCAGCATGCCTTGTCTTAAACCAGCACAAAATAACTCATGCTACACCTATCTTCACCCCTCCACTGGCTTCCTGTAACCGCCCGCATCAAATTCAAGGCCTTGATGCTCACGTACAAGATCTTGTCTGGAACAGCACCCCTCTACCTCAACACTCTCCTTGAGGTTTTTGTTCCCTCATGCAATATGCAATCAGTTAAAGACGACGACTGGTAGTGCCTACTCAGCGAGGCACGAGGTCCCTTTCCAGAACCTTCAATCTGACTGTCCCTCAACGGTGAAATGAACTTCCAACATCAATCTGGACAGCAGAATCTGTCACTATCTTCAAAAAATGGCTAAAGACCCACCTCTTCCATGAACACTAACTCCTAACTTACCCCTAACTTAACATTCTGCACTTACACTGGCTCTTACATCTTTACTCAGCACACTTTGCTTCTCTAGAACTCAATTAAAAATCTTGTATATTAGCACTACTTGTATTGTTCTCTGCTTGATATATCACTTTGCTTGTATTTCCTCATTTGTAAGTTGCTTTGGATAAAAGTGTCTGCTAAATGAATAAAAATCATCATTTTGAGAACCATGATTATTTTGAAATACTAAAACATAATTATAATAAACATTTTGGTACCTTGTCAGTAGAAAATGTTTTCAGTGGAAATTTGACTTCAAGTGGTAGAAAACAGGTGTTCACAAATTTAATACCTGCCCCACTGGCCTGTTAATTTGCTCATATAAAACATGTAAAAAAAGAAAAGAGAGCAAGAGAGAGAAAGAGATAGAGAGAGAGAGACAGAGAACACATGTTCATTTTGCTGATTTGAGAGACACAACTCTGTAGTCTATTTCAGTAAATCAGCTTGGATTTTGAAGTTCAAACTCTTAACTCTTTAGTATATTATTAGGCACATTGTGATGAGTCATCACATTTCCATTATATATAATGTGTGGACTGTAATTACTAAAAGGATGGAGAGAAAATGCTGAGTCAATGTACTTTGCTTTAATTTTGGAGCCCACTGTTTCAGGAACAGGTGCTCCTTTAATTATGAGGCAAGGCACCACCATTTGACAGATCTTCCCTCTGTTTTTAATCACGGCACATCTGTCCAGGGGATACACACTGCTAAAAAGACTGATTTCCCCTGAGGAGAGCCCCCCGCCCTTTGCATCTGTTCCTCAGACCAAAGTACTTCACAATAAGTCAAATGTGAGATGGATGCCCTCAGCCTAAGGCAGAATGGGGGAGTTCGGCACTGTAAAACCTCCAAGCACAGCAATATTTCAAGGCGAATGGTAACTTTTGTAGCTGCTCTGTGGTTAGAAGTGTACAAGTTGTGCAAGTATGGAAGCAGGCTACTGTATATGATATGAAGATCTGACTCATCACCACTGACACTTGTCTGAGAACCAAGATAACACATCAATCCAGTAAAACCAACAGGATATTTATTCTTAGTTTGTCCGAAGGTGATACATCTTACAGTGTCCCGAAAGATGGGAGTCTATGGGCAAATCTAATAGTGGTGCCCAAGAATTGATCTAATACAAATGGCTGTCTGGAGCAATAACCTCTGTCAGTATTGAGAGCAGGGAATGGGTGTGAAGACACAAATGATCAATTGGTTTATTAATCAAAGCCATGGTGAAATTGAGACTGGGTAGGATATTTCACCTACTTAGTTTCACATTCATAAATATTTTTTTGGGCTAGTGCCATGTTCTACAGATCCTTAGAAGGGCTAAGCTTTGAATCAAAATGTTCCAGACACCCTCATCTCAATCCATTCATCATCTCCATTCCCAATACTGATCCTGTAGCCCTGTCCGGCAGATTTGAGGGTTTTCCCTGTACCCAGTACACCTGATTCAACTAATCAGCTAACTAACAGCCCTTCCTGAAATATTAAACAGTGCAGAACAGGGCATACTCCAGGACTAGGGTTGAGAATCTGTGATCTACACCCTACCTCTCTCCCAATACTTGCTTATACTGACCAAACTCAGCCACACATATCAGAGAGCACCATTAATCCATCATCCCCCCCACCCCGACAAGTGGGGTGGTGAACCCCCATGGCACCCTCATTCCGCAATGCCTATGAGATGATGGAGGCCAGAGTCTCAGTGAAGATCGATACACAGCCACCCTGGAATACCAAACCACTCTGCTTCTCATTACTGGCAGTGAGAGCAGCTGGTCTGCTGATGGAACCGCCTCATTCATCAGCCCACGTCTTCCTGCAGGTCTCAGACTCTGTAGGTGAGAAAGTGGTGCCAAGCATCATCAGCCTGGAACCAGGTAGAGCTAGAGGGAAAGGATATTGTGGGTATACTATGACAGGACATAGACAAATGCAAGTCCTGCTTGGGAGGTAGAACACTGTAAAGATTTTATTTCCCAGAGGTGTGTGTCTTCTCTTGTTGAATCCATGTCAATGCAGTACTTATGTCCAAATGAATTACAGTATGTGTCCTTGCTTCTAATTTCGGAAGCAAAGTAAATACTTCTGCATGAAGGACAAGTATTGAGTTGAAAGCAGTGTTGTCGATAAAAGCAGGGGCAAATCATATTGTAACCCGCTTTTTATGCTCACCATAAACTTTACAGACTTGCTTTTATTTACAACAGAACCTCATACATTATACACGCCAAACCACAGGTGCTTGATGGTGTTAAAATCAATGTTGAGCGATGTCCTTGTGTAGAGTGAGAATAAGCTCTGGGGCTAGAACTGCATCTAACAGAAAGACATGTTGCAGATGAGCCATCAAAACAGCCATCTGACAGAGCTCACACAAACCCACCCTTTCTGTGGTAGAATGAACCATTGTTGAATTTAAAGACTGCAACAAGCGAGGGGGAGGCTCTGAAAACAAACACTACTCTGTGTATAGCCAAGCAGCTGCTGTCAGACTGTTTATTCCTGGACTGCTAAGGAGGCTTCCAATGTGGAAATCTAAGTTTCAGGGCAAATTTCTTATTTATTTGATGATTTTTTTTTTTTTACCTCACTTGAAATATAATTGTGAGAAAAATCCAAAGGGTCAGTGAGCCATTTTCCAATTAGATATACCACCATACTGTCACACCATCACAGGTCTATGTGATTTTAATAGGCTAAAATATTATCAGGTCCTACACTTACTGTAACTGTTTTCATGTTCTGCATAAACACTATGCAGATTAATCTTCTCACCAGGCACTTGTAATCTTTCCTATGAGCTGTTTTATCACTTCATCTTATCTGGGGCAAATGACAAGGCTTATTTGCACAGCCTGATCTCAGAATATGGCCTCAATGCAGCTTTGTGATTTTATAGTGCCTGAAAGGAATAACTCGACTTAAGATTTTATCCAACTTCATTTGCATTGAGTTTTTATTTCAGAGGTCCTAAGGGTTCCTGAACCACAAATGGCATCTGAAGAAGTGATGCACTCATGTCATGTCATCTTAATTACTTGGACTAGAGCTCCTAGATAACACAAATGAAAAAAGTTTATCATCACGTACAGAAAATTTTTTTATGCTTATACTAATGACAGTGATAATAAACTAAAATGATCAGTTTACATGTAACTGATCATCAAATGCCTTCATTTTATGGTGAATTAATCCTTCAACATAACAGCCGAGTTGGTTCTTTGAGCAGGGGTAAAGTTTGGTACTCACTATGTGTAGCTGGAGGAAGTCTCCCAGGCCCTGTGTGCTCTCCACCTGCACAAGGATGGCATCTTTCAACTGAGTGCTAAAGCCCACAGCCAGCCGGTCCGCCCTGGTGCTTGGTCGCTCATTTGGTGCCCATGTGTATGTGATCAGAGCTCCTCCTTTCCCAAATATATATGTGGTCCCAGCTGATAGAAAGAAACAAAGAGGGAGAGAGAGATAGATTAAGCTTTTGGTGAAAGGTTAAACAAAGGAGTGGTGCGAAAGAACAAACTTTAAAAAGAAGAGGTGTCAGGATGAATGATAGAGTGATAAGGTGATGCGAAATAGCTCCTTCCCTCTTTTCACATTCACTCTGTGCAGGGATTTAAATAAGGACGAGATGAAAAAATAGTCTTTGACTTGCCATCTGTTCCATCGGGCCCTGTGAAGTTAGGCTCATTCTTGATTTGGATGCTCATTCACAAAATGTTACATTGGTGGCAAACAAATCAGCACCAGCATTGTCAATCGAGGGCATGGCATCCTCTGCTGACTGGCAGCTTAACAGCCTTGCTGCTCATTAGAGCCGAGATCATTCTCTAAGCAAACTTCATCTTAGTTCCTGACCTTTTGGTGGACTGCTTGTGTAGTCAAGCGCTAATATGGAACAGCGTTTGGGCTCTGTGGCTGAGATACAGTGGTGTGGTGGCACATATGTATGTGACAAGGAACTAGTGCAAGGCTCCAGCACGTAGGAAAGATGGGTGGACCACCCAGTGCAGCACAATACTCCAAATAATCAGACATGGTACTGTGGGAGTCAGTATGAAAAGCATGTACTTAAGAGAAGGTAAATGTGTCAAAATCATACTCAATTAAAAGTGGAAGTATCCAGCCAAATTCTTACTCTAGTGAACTTGATTGGATGATAAACTGAAATGATTGTTGGATACTAAACTCAGCCCACTTGATATATATATATATATATATATATATATATATATATATATATATATATATATATATATACACACACAAAGCATAAAGTCATAAACTGGATGAGATGAAGACACCTTAATGTCTAAATAAATATGCAAAGAGTAAAACTAAGTTAATTAAGTAAGAATACAAGTATTTAATTTCAATCATACTCCAGTAAAGTAGAAATACAATTAAGTATAAGTACAATTACTCAAGTATTTTCAGCTCCTCCATGCATAACATAGCAGCATTTAGTGAACAATGCATGAAATCCCACAGAGGCCTGGGAAGCACCATGAGAAAAAAGAACAATTCTGCATTCTGCTGTCATTCACCTGTGGATGTTCGTGTACATCTTTTCACTGTGTTTCAAGTTTCATGTTGTCTGGATTCAACCCAACTGTGTTTATTTCATATGGTTAACACTTCTCTTTTGTTTTGAAGCCAGTTGGCATGTGAAATAGTACATCTCCCTTTTACCTTTCTAACTCTATCTGTAGCCCATTTTCCTTACATTTGTTGTAACGCTCTTTACGCTCTGTTAAACATGTGAGCTCGCATGCACTGTCGAATCGAACCTGAGAGCCGGATGTCGACACCACCTGTCTTCTCTGGAGCCTGTGGTGGTATAAACGAGCCGAACAGAATAGGTGAGGGGAATGTAATTAGTTGATCTGGTGAGACTGGCTGTGGGAGACAGTGTTGCACACCTGCTCCTAAAATCTACAGCTAACTTGTTGCTAGCACTGAGGCATGTAACGGAGCCCAGGGAGCCGACACCTGTTAGTGACACGTGGGCACTGAGAGTGCAATGGGTCTGAGACCACAATATCTCAGAGATAACAGAGTGCCAGGTGGGGTGAAGTGCAGAGTGTGGAAAACAGACAAGGACAGTCTACCCTGTAACAGTGGGACTTAACCTGAAATGGCACTTCGCAGACCAAAGTTAAGCACTGCAATCCTGTCCTATACTGTTTCACAGGTGGAAAAGCATTGATTTCCTGTTTATTTGGTAAATGTCAGGAGCTGGCCTTCATCTTATATGGTATTAAGGCTGCAATAAAGTAATCAATAACTCCATCAATTCTCATCTGACAATGTAGTCATTTGGTGCATCTATTTAGACATTATTTGCCCTTGAGGTTGATAAATGAACTTATTATATCTATTTTCAAAGCCTGCATCTCCCCAGCTGTTATTTTCAGGGCTTGTTTGATCTTTTATAGTCTGACGTTTCCAACTTGAAGCTGACATTGCCTCATCTTCAAGGTTAAAGAAACACAATGCACATTGTTCCCATATAGTTTCCTCTTTGGGAAGAAAAGAATAGGACAATTCAAATTATCGTAACAGAAGTTCCCTGATAGAAGAATGGAGCAGTGTTTCTAAGACTTAATATTATATTGAATGTCTTGAATCACTGCACTGTCTCAAATTTTTGCTAAACTAAAGCAACTTATGTAAGCTCTGATTTCTGAGATGACCCAATAAAGTATACAGTCTTCATAGAAAGGAAGAATTTACATTTGTAAGATAACAGCTAAACTCCTCTTTTACAACAGTCACTGCTGAATTCTAGATTCTGACTGATCAGAAGGTCTTTATTCATTTTCTTTAACAGGGAATTGTTGGGGAATTGCTGCGGTATAAGATGAATGAAACACTTTAAGATATACTGTTATTGAAAAATTAACATTTATCTTTATGTCGGTATACATCACACAACATTGTCACTGATTATTTTCCCATAACAGTATGCCTCAATATGTTTTATCTTAAGTTATGCATACATCTGTAGAACCACACTGTCTTTATAGGAAAGGCAAGTCAACAAATACAACATAATTAAAAACAAAGGAGGCAATTTAAGTCAGGGCTGTCAGGCACAAGCCCTGGAGAACCAAAAAAACACGGCTGTTTGGCCTCTTATTCAACTCATCAGCTAATTAGTGAAGCGGTCATATACTGTATTTTGGTGTAAAGAAGGAAACACACAAATCTCTTTAGGTCTGTAGCCCTCCAGGACCTGATGCTGACATACTGACAAAAGCTGATTTGTTCATGCTTGCAACCTCATTCTGAAGACTCGTTGAATAGAATGAGCCCGTGACTATTGTACAGGTAGTAAGGCCTTGGCTTTAAACTCCTGACAGGTTAAGGATTTGTAAATGGTATTTAATTAAATAATAAACACTGTCCACATAAACCTATTTGGAAAGGAAGGGACCTCTCGCAAAAAAAATCAATTTTCTTGCTTCACTTGCTTGTTGCGAGTGAGGTAAAAAGCCTTGAGCTTTGAGTAAGATAAGGTATACAGGTTTACTTTTTCTGGCTTACTGCATTCCCTCAGCTCTGTGCCAATCACACAGCAACTTTCCTAAAGCTTTTTTTTGTGCAATTTCACAGAGGTAATACTTTCCCCCCTGCTGGGTAATGTTGGTTTATAGGAAACATGGCTGTTACAAGATACGGAGAAATGAGAGAGGGGTCACTCTGGATGATCAAACACACACCACTTTAAAATGCTGATGAAAATATGGCACGAGAGTAAACAGTAATTACCTTTCTTCTGTTGAAATAGGACCTCATTTAAAATTTTCTATCACTGAGCATAACCTATGAAGCTTAATGGTAATATATTAGTACTCCATGATTATGCTCTTTCCACTAAGGTTCCCATGAATAATTATTCCTCATTAGGCTGATTTACTTTCACCTTTAGCCAGGGGTCAAAATTCGGTTTAAATAAGAGATAGTAATCAAGTAAAGAAATATGACTGCAACTTTCCTATTTGATTTTAGTGTTATGGGGTATCTTCATGGCTTCTGTGAGACTTACCTATCAGATAAGGGCTGCATATAGACTGATACTGGGGAATTTGGTGAGCACAGAGGTTATTTACTGTGTGCTGCCAGCTTCTCACTGGGGGATATTGGAATGATGGCCAGTGGAGCATGTGTGTGTACCGGCTCAGTTCTTTTCCCAGACACACACCTAGTGTTGGCCATCAAAGGCAGCCGTTTATAAAGCAACATAAAAAGCAGAATACAGCGAGAACCTTTCCTGCTGTTCCCATCACCCTGAGAACAAACACGGCACAATTTTCAGTCATGCCCTCACACACAGCCAGGGGCTTTACATTACATCAAAATTAAATACTGCAGATTAAAGGGCATACATTATGTAGACATCTCAGACAATTGCACTCAATAAGGAAAAATGTATCAGTTTATCCACGTATCAGCAGGCTTTTTGGAATACGGATTGTGTTACCATCCGCATTTTACGAAGATGCATTTCATTTTACACTCCTGTGAAGCACTAGGGTTGAAGCCTTGTTTCGCCACAGGAGAAACACATTTGTTGTGCGGTCTAGGAACATCCAATGAATTTTGCTGCGGCTAAATTGTGGAAACCTCTGATAATAATATATCTCTAGTTTAAAAAAACCCATAAATATGACCAAATAAAGACAATAATGACAATAAATTTAGCTGACAGAACAGAATTAACTGAATTAATCAGTGATCATTTCAGTACCAGTGCTAGCGTGACTGCAGATCAGTAGACTGAAAAGACGGTGATAAATCTAGTGTTTAAATTTCATGAGTCACTTTTACCTCAGGTAATGTGACAGACACTAATGTGGATGATGCTGATAATCAATGATAACTCATTTCCCACTGTAGACTTGCTAATCCTTAACATTTGGCAGTAATTAAGTTTTTCCATAGGTAGATTGGCTTATACATGTAGAGGCAGGGCATCTTCAGTGGAACCGGAATGAAATCTTTAAATGCAATACAATATTCTTCCTTTTGGAAGTAACCAGACTTTAAAATGTTAGAACTTTACTTGTGGCTCCTATATGCAAACAAGAACCTCATTTCAGTTCAGGAAAGCTTGTAGTTTTCAAACCTATATACATAATAGAAAATGTCAAAATCTGATCATGTAAAGGGTTTTCCTTTTTAATCAAAATTTTATTTATATTGTTTTTAGAATATATTACAATAATCTGTAGTACATACAGCTGAGTATATATCACACAGGGAAAATGTATATATTACAGTATAATTACTGCCACCAAAATTCTTACAGGGGGTTAAACACTGTAAAACTGGATAAGTTAATTTAACTCAAAAAATTTGAGGAAACTAATTACCTCAAAATTTTTAATTTGATAAATCAGTTTCTTTAAGCCAAATACACTTAAATATAACAAAAATTAATTTTAAATGACAAAGTTTGAGTTAAATATTTGTTATAGTTAAGTGTATTTGGCTTAAATAAATTGATTTATCAACTTTTGAGTTAAATGAACTATCCCGTTTTACAGTATAGTCTTTACAAAAATCTATATGAAAGTTTTACAATAAGTATTTACAGACCCTATAATAAAAATAAATAAATAAATAAAAAAACCCCACACATATAGATTCGTAATTTACACAGATTCATAGTGTTAAACATTAAACATATGTGTTAAAGTGTTCGTATATGACGTCTAACGTTTGTTGATTTTTTTGGATGGTAACATTGTCAGCGTAAGCTATGACTTTTACTGTTGCTTTTGTTGAGATTTGTGCTCCTTGTGCTTTTTGTTGTTTACTTGTAATAATTTCTAGAATGTACAGTGCAGCACTTAATGGGCATCCCTGCTTGACTCCTCTGTATATTCTGGTTGGTTCTGTTAATATGCCGTTGACGTTTATCTGTACCTTTGATTCTTTATATAGTAATTTAATCATATCTATACATTTTTGTGGGAAATGATAATATTTTATTACTTCCCAAAGGTATTTTCTAGATATATAATTGAAGGCTTTTTTTTTTGGTTGAGTCTTATAATATAATAATCTTTTGCTTCGTTACTAGTTATTAAATCTCTTATTATATTTAAACTGTCCCACATAAACCTTCCTTTGATTGTACATTTGTTCTTTTTCTATTATTTTGCTCAAGTATTCATTCATTCAATTCATTATTATTTTAGCTAATATTTTATAATCCATATTCATCAAACTTATTTGTCTATAATTATCTAATTCTGACTGATCTTTTTTATATATTAAAGATACCACACTGTGGTAAAAGAATTTGTGCATGAGTTCTCCATTTGTGCCTTCAATATACACTTCCTCTATGAGTTTGAAATCTCTTTGGTAAATGTTTGGTAAAATTCGGCAGGTAATCCGTCAAGACCCTGGTGTTTTCTAAAATCTAAATCCTCCTGTCGAATATTTGAGTCTTCGCCAAGAAATTGTTTTAATTTAGCTTCGTCTATATTTATTCTTCTATTTGCATTTTTGCAGGTTTGTTTTATAAAGTCCCGCTTATCTTTTAATTTTCTATTTTATTGCCTTTGTTATCTCTAATATTTTAAATATATTTTTCTCTCTTCTTTCTTTTGAAGCTTTAATCACATTTTGTATGTTTATAGTGTAGTCTGTGTCAATGCCGGCTTGGCTTTGAGTGCTTAAAAAAATTCATCATTCATGCATATCATCTCTTCTTTAACATCTGATCATTTATTGTCTTCTTCTTCCTATTAGTTTTATTATGTAGTGCCTCATAGTATATATTTATTTGCTTATTTAAATTCTTTTTTTTTGTATTGTTGTTTAAGAAATATTTGTTTACGAGTCTTTAAAATGTTCCATAATTCAGTGTTTGATTTTATTAAAGCTTGTAATTGTTTGATTCTTTCTAATTCATCTTTTACCTTTGAAATGACATGTTTGTTTTTAAGGGATTGTATTTAATTTCCAATACCCTCTTATTTCATTTAACCCCAAAATTAATTTAACGTTTACAGCAAGATTGTCTGAATCTACTAAATATTCAGTGTTGTAGGTTATTGTTTTAAAACTTTTTGATACATATATTCTGTCTATTCTGGTTTTAACCATTTTGTCTATTCTTGTAAAATGACTTTTATTAGGATCTTTAAGTGCAGTTTTATCACATATCTTTTTTAACAAGTTGCCATCTTTGGTAATCGGTATGTGTTTAAAAGGTATTCTATCTGCTTTGTCAGTAATTGTGTCGAAGTCTCCACACATTATTATGTCGTATCCGACATTCAATAGCTCTTGTAATTTATAGAAAATCCTCATTTTCCCAGCTCAGGAGGTGTAAAAACATTAATGATCCGTATTTTATTTCTCTCCGCTCCATACTTCTTCCAGGTCTTGTTTCTCTTCTTCCTGTGCTTCTGCTTGGTTCTGTGTATGTCCTGCAGTGTTGTCTCTGCGTTGTTCCCTTTGTTTATCCATGTCGTCTTGGTCATTGTCTTGTAGATCTTGCTCATTATGTGTTCCTTTGTTTTTGTTGCTGCATGATCTGCAACATCCAAAATATAGGTGTCCCACAGTTGGTTGAAGGTCTCCACGTTGGTACATTCCTTGCCTTTGTGTCCATGTTGACAACATTTCCAGCACTTCATAATATCGCAATCTTTGATCTGGTGTTCCGTCAAGCTGCAAATACAACATCTTTGGATCTGTCCAGGGAAAGTGATTTTACCATTGTATGGTCCCATGGATATCGAGTCGGGAATCTGCATTAGAGTGCCGTTGGGTTGTTTTTTTAGTTTCACTTTGTATTGTCGCACTCCATACCACATTCTGAACTGGTTGACTGGGTTTTGGACTGGTTGTAGGAGTTCGGAGAAATGTCAGCGGTAAGTCTCGACGTCTTCATCTGCAACTCTTCTGGTCCAGAATCTGATGATCAGGAATTTAATATCTTGTGGAGTTGATGAAGCAAGTTGCCAGTTTTTCCAGAATTCATCCCCTGTTCCAGAGTTAAATATTTGTGTGAAGCTTTGTAATATTAGTAATATTTGTGTGAAGCTTTTGCCACCTGTGGTGATAGGGAAGGGGGCGTATGGAAAACTAGTAAGAGCTTGCTAGTTCGCACTGCCGCCACTGGTCTTCCCTATTCCACAAATTTTGGTGCTTATATCTGTTCTAAGAACAACTCCGAAGGGTTTTTCCAGGCCGCCACACATTTTGCTTGTGAGTGCATCAGATGGAGGTCTGGCAGAGGAAATTAATCAGAAACTCTATGTAGTGACAAAGTTAATCCAATACAGTCTTTAGAAATGCTTTGTGAATGAGACGATTATAACAAATTTGATTGCCCATCACTGGTGGCTCATTAATCTGTGAGTCAATGCTTTTGACTAGGGTAATATTACTTGTCAACAAATTCAAATACGTACATCTCTCCCTGAGCTGCGTGCAGAAACAGAAGAAAAGAAATCATTGCTACACTGAATTTAATAGGCTTAAAGAAACATACCTACAAAATATCATCAATAAAAGCTTCAAAATGGATATATCCAGCATAGAATATGGAGCGTAAAAAACTGAGGAGCTCGAGCTGCTTAGGATTCATTACAGTGACTCTCATGTTTCTGAATGCAGCCAACATAATATTGACTCGCTCTCAAAATTCCCTGGATGCCATCGAATATTAACCTCCTACATTTCTCAGGATAAAGCACTTCAGATAAACCACTTCCTAGAGCACTGGAATATATGATATATGTTAAGACTCAATATGCTAGTTCCACCTACAGGCTCATGTCAAAATGCATAAATGAATGTTGTAAACCAGTTTATAGGTAGGTCTTATGGAAGAAAATAACACCAAACTACTACGGAAACAGTGGGAGTTTTTACATCACAAATGAGCTAGATGATGATTTTTAGTTTCAACATTCCCCAATGCATTTGGATGTGTAAGTAGAATTTATTTTGTTTGTCAGCTAAGCAATAGACCTTTGTTCCCATGATATATCTTTATGTATGCTCATACATAAAGATCTTATAATAATATATAATTTAAAAATGATCAACATTGGGGTGGTGTGATGCTGAAATTACACCAAAGTTGATTATTTTCCTATACCACCATCTTATATCACATCAATTTGTCAACACATTTTACAGCAAACAGGTCTGAGTTGTTTCTATAGAAACAATAATGCAATAGAACAAATGCAGTGGTATAAACCTGTGATTTGAAATACTGCACTATTGTCAGAGTTGTTATTATAGAAAATGAATCAAGACCTACTAATCAATCAGATAGAAGAATTAAGAAAGGTTAGTCTAATAAAGTGGTAACAATTTATCCTAGAAAGGGCTTTATATGTCTACTTAAAGAGCACCTATTATGGTTCTTAAACGTGATTCATTTTGTTTTAGAGGTCTCATACAATAGGTTTACATGCATTGAAGGTCAAAAAACACTTTAATTTGCTCATAATTTACACTGCATCATTACCTTTTTTTTCCCATCATCACAAATGACTCGTTCACGGATCTGTTCACTCTAAACTCCTCATTTCAGAGAGCATACTCTGCTCTGATTGGTCAGCTGTCCCAGTCTGTTGTGATTGGTCTACTGCTTACAGTGTGTGCCAGAAAGGAAACGCCCACTATCATATCCGAGTTTCAGCTTTGTAATGTGATATGATAATGATGCATTGGAAGATAAACCTGAACCACCATTGCGACGAGAACAAGACATTTCTCAGTAGTAAGTTTATATGTAGTTTGGCAATAATGTGAATTAGCTGGTTAGCAGAGGCTAACAGCTAATAGCTGTGCACTAGCTGTACACGTATACAATAATATCAATTTTAACCCGAGTCCGATAGTGATAAATCGAAAGATCATAACCTGTAAGTATGATTAATTATTTATGTATATATTTTCAAACTCTGGTGAAAATTTCATGTGAATAGCCTCATTGGAAATATATTTACCGAAAAAATGTTGATGCGTTCAATACTTATTTCCCCCACTGTATGTAGAGCTTCTGAATGTTCTTTGCTATTCAGATGAGATGTCTCCATGTTACACATTGTTCATCTGTTCCTCCTCTCTCCCACCAGGAGCCTGTCAGTGCTGTATGTCTCTGTGAAGCCCTGCAGGTGAGAACTGCTGTCTGTGCAAACTTCACACACCTCCATCAGTTTGCCAAGCTCAGTTGAAGATGTCTTGTCTTTTCTTGTTAGGCAATAATAACATTCACAATTAATTTCTACTTCCACATAAAACTTCAGCTGTGAGGAAAATAAGACGAAATCAGTCTAAGATCAAAAATAATAACATCCAATTAGCAGGATCTTATGAAGAACGAGGCTCAGTGTGAAAATTTGCTGAATAAACAGGAAGATGGGGGGCACTCCTACAATCTATATTCTTATGCCATGGAACAATAGCTTGTATCTATACATTGTTTAGTCTCAAGTTCTTGGCTGACCTAATTCTGCTGGCAAAGAGTTCATCTGTGTTCCTCTCATTTCACTGTCGATTGCTTCTCCAATCTAGAAGTCAACGTGGGATTTGCGAAACGATTATTCATTAAAGATGGGGTTGTACCCACTTTATTTGGACCATCTTGCGCCTCTGGACAACAACCTGTAAGTATGATTAATTATTTATGTATATATTTTCTACCGAGTGTTCCAAATGCATAGTTATGCATTGTATACATGTACAGCCAGTGTACAACTGTTAGCCTGTTAGCTGCTAGCCTCTGCTAGTTACTGCCAAACTACATATAAACTTACCAATGAGAAACATCTGGTTGTCGTGCTTGCGATGGTGGTTCTGGTTGATCTTCCATTGTATCACTATCGAACTCGGGCTCAAACTTATAAGGTAAAACCGATTACATTATTACTGAGCTGAAATTTAGATGTGGTTATGGGCATTTCCTTTCCGACACGCGCTGTAAGCGGTAGACCAATCAGAACAGACTGGGACATCTGACCAATCATAGCAGAGTAGGATCTTTGAAAGGAGGAGTCTAGAGTGAACAGATCGTTTGTAACACTGAGAAAAAGAGGTGATGCAGCAATGTAAATTATGAGAAAATTAAAGTGTTTTTTGACCTTGGGTGCATGTAAACCTATTGTATGAGACCTCTAAAACAAAATTAGGCATGTTTATATAGCATAATAGGGGTTCTTTAATAAACATATCAGTTTGTGCCCAACAGGGTTCCGATATAAACTCACAGGCACACCCTCTTTCTTTTCTGAATCCTCAGCTCTGTCACAGCGTCTAACTCTACATCTCCATTCATTCCAACAGCACAGAGACTGCAAAAAAATAAATTTAAAAAATCCAATCTCAGCACTGCTTCTTTTTGTTCCTTTCATTAAGAGCATGAATTTAAGACACATTTGAATTTAAGAAGCTACTCTGACTAGGTGCAAAAAACCCTCTGCAGCACTTCCCTAAAAGCACTTTCCAACTGTCTTCAGTCGCTCCATTTTTTTTGTATATTTTATTCATTATTTGATAGATACCCTTTCTGTATTAAAAAAAAAATTCTCAGTGTATGCATTGTATGCATTATGACAGTTGTGCATAAAACGAGGAAATCGTGTTGAGAAGAAGCGAGAAGGGAAAAGCAAAGCTGACATGTTTTAGAGACACATTTATCAAGAATGAAAAAAACTGCGACATCAGAGGAAACCCTTAGTTACTGTCGCTTTTTCTGTTTAAGTAAGAAACAGTTTTCTACGGAAAATCAATTCAAGATGATATATGCTATGCTTCTCAATGTTAAACTCGGATTTTATATGTGAGACGGACTGGGAAAACATTTCACATGGTGAAATTTTTTAATTTTATACTATATGTAGTTCTGAAAAATACAGACCTTTACTTGTATTCCAAAACAAGTAGACATTTTAGTTAAAAACAAAACTAAACAAAACCCTGATTTTTCACTTTTATGGCTATTTACCTCTTGTCTTGGAAAGGGTTGAGTGTGATCAATCAGTCCTCCCCAACCAATCCCATCAGCCCTCCTCTGTGTAAGGTCCTCCTGTTACTATTACTACTATTTTAGTTTTGTTCTGGCAGGATTATGTGTAGTATCTGCTTTTATCAGTTTATGATGTCATAATAAAGTGATTTTTAATCTCATTCATTCATTCATTCGTTCATTCATACATTCATTTATTTTCTTACTTACTTATTTACTCACTCCAGAAATTACTTAGAGTTTTGCTGGGATTAAGGTTAATTAGGTTTAGGATTTGTTTAGGACTAGATTTGAGCTACAGTCAGGCAGCTGAATTCAGACACAGTGACAGACGGGTTTCCCTAGACTGACATACATATATGTAGCATGTAGATTTTTGTTGAATAACAATACCACTTTCATGTAATAACACAACATTGGTATTAGTGAAGAAAGCTTAGATTTGTCTAATTAAAAAAAGCTGCTGAATTTGAATTGATTGACTTATCCAATAACAAGGTTCAGTATTCAAATTGAAAAAAGCTCCCCTTCAGATGAAAATAATGGCAGGCTGTGCATACAGACCAGGGGGACATGAGAGAGGGGGCATTACAATCACAAACCTACAATTCAAAGCCCCTCTGAAGGGTTCTACAGATGTCAGCTCAATAATGTTCTAGAGGTTCGACAAGGCTCTCTGGCAGATAACCCTGAAACTCCCAGTAATTACCACTGACAACCATGCAGGAAACTGAAGAGGCTGAGAGAGAGGATATAGAACAAAGAACAGAGAGACTGAGATTGACAGACAGCTGAACAAATCCTGCTAAAGCAAAAACGTATCTTACTACAGTGCTTTGATGGAAAAAATAGTTCCTGTTTTCTATTTCATGCCTTTAGTGGTTTAGTGGTGTGTACTGGTGTATTGTATATTTTTAGACAAATAATATGGAGTAATATGCAGGGAAAATAAACAGCTCAGTATTACAGTAGAATTAAAGCCTGAATCCGGGATCCGTCAAGCCATTTTTGTAAACGGAATTTATAATACATTTCTGTTTATTCTTCAAAGACTGTACAGGGCAAAAAAGCACCTGAGCACATATGAAGCTTGGAAATGCTGTTCTTGTTAAAATTAAATATAGCGTGCTGAAATGAGAAATTTTTTTACCCCCTAGATGTTTGGTATAATAGAATAGTGTGACACGATACTATGTAAAGTTAGGTGTAGGGATCTGATCATAAAACAAGGAATTGATTTATCTTAAAAAGATATAGAAAAATCAAATGTAAGATGACCTGAAACAGAAATAAAAGTTCAATTTAGCTTAACCTTTAACAAACATTGTCTTTTTTTATGATCAAAGCCTTTGGGTGTGCACACTGGTCAAAGTGGAACTGCAGCAGCTTTATGGTATTCTATAAAGAAAGAATGGCCTGAAAATATCAGAGAAAAATATGAATGAGAAATCTCAAAACAGACTAGTGTTGTGTAATGAACAGATGAAGTGTTATGTAAAGAAAAAGATCAGTGACCGGTTGGTGTTTTGTTATGTGACATGAATCAGTGTTAATGTTGCCATGACTATTATTCTTTTCAGTAACAGCGAATTTTATACGAAGTGTCTCTGAATGTTTTATTTCTCTTATACCACTGCATACTTTTCAATTATAATTTTTTATTTATTAAAACGTTGAACCATTTATAGATTAATTTAATGATGTGCAACATACATAAGACAATATACTTACTGTTACCACTTCCTGTTACAGCAGCTATAAACAGTCTTTTCCTCTCTTTTTTCTCTCTTGAAGACAGAAAGGCAAAAAAATGCAGCTTGTCAAATTACCAAGAAACCAATAAGTGCGATGTCCTGAAAACTCTCCCATGGTGGAAAACCTACTGACTGTTACAAAACACTGACAACGGAGTTCCCTTTTAAAGGGAACTCCACGTTACGTTTAGCATAACACTATGGGAGCACCCTTGTGCATGGCCGGCACCTGAAGCTTGTGTAAAATCATACCTATAGGCCTGCCGTGATCAGTTGACGTGGCAATTAAGCACGTCGCTTATATATATATATATATATATATATATATATATATATATATATATATATATATATATATATAAGCGACGGCAGACCACAAGAGGTGTCTAACTGCACATTGTAACGCCTTGCATTGAGCAGCTCCGCTCGCATCTCGCTCTCTTCTCGGAAGCCGAAGTGAGTTGGGTTTCAGAGCCTCGCGGATCTGGGCAGCTAGCCGTCTCAGGTCCGGGGGATCTCTTATGGATCCGGAAGAGGAGCCAGAGGCGAGCGATGCTCTATCTCTTGATCTGTCTTCTGGGTCAGGCTCTCGGCTGGATTTTGGAGTTCGTATCGCGACTCCTCATTCCTGTATGGAAAGCCAAAAAAAAAAAACCCACCCACACTCACACAAATAATAGTAATAATTCCTCTCTGACTCCAAGGAGCCGGAAGGGTGTGCTAAAAACTGAGAGCAGCATATAAAGAGCTGCTTGAAGTGATTACTAAGGCTGGATGAGCTTTTTTCTCCCCAGTGAAAGTAAATCACTCACACTGCAGAAAACTCCCGTTTTTTCCAGAAGTACATGACAAAATATCACGCTTCTGGGGGAAAACCATGCATAAGCTGTATTTATAACCCCACAATGTTGGATTATTCGGCCTTTGTGGGGAATGAATGTCATAGCTATTTAGCTATGCTGAAGGTGGAGGAGGCGCTTGCGAGCTACCTCTCTCCATCGATGGCAGGTAATTGAGGGGGGCTGGCTTTGCCATCCAAGCCACTGTGTAAGGCCACCGTGGCATTGGTGGGCAAGGCCTATGCAGTAGTAGTCTTGCTTGTGGGTCACTGCAGACAATGACAGTGTTGCAGGCCAACCAAGCAGACCTGCTGAGTGAGCTAAACATATGGCAGCATTTAGCCAGTTCCTTCCCTGTTGTGTCGAGTTCACCCGGGCATCCATGAGTGGAGCCCGGGCCAGCGCTAGTGTATGGGAGACACAGAAGGTGAGTATGGCAGCCCGCCAACCCCCGCAGACAGCCAGGGGAACCAGGCAGCCACAGTCACAGCCTGCTTCTAGGCCTGATCTGAGAATTGTCATAAAGGCCAAGCAGACAAAGAGGAGCGGTCCTGAGGGGCCTTGGAGGGACATATCAGGGGACATGAGGTTGTTAGGGCAGTTAGCCCCCAGTAATACTGTAGGGCCTCCCCTAGCCAAGGCTATCCCAAGTTTTCAGTGTTCTCTGGTCAGCAAGCTGTAACAGGGCAACGAAAATCTGATGCCTTCCCTCCAATAGAATGTGGAAAAGTTAACGTCATTAAAAGACCATCTGAAAGAAACTAAAAGACCGTCTCCATGGGTGCTGTCGACCGTAGAAAAGGGTTACTGCGTCCGTTAGAGAGCTCGACCCCCCGGTTCAGAGGTATGTTCACCACAGTAGTCAGCAGGAAGTAAGATCCCTCTTGGACAAAGGGGCCATAGAACATGTACCACGTTCCCTGAGGGAGGGAGGTTTTTACAGCCGTTATTTCCTGGACCACAAAAAATAGCGGAGTATGCAGCCAATTTTAGATCTGTGTCATCTGAACTGTACTCTTCGGACATACAGGTTCAAGATGCTGATGCCCAAACTTATCGTTCCACAGATTCAGTTTGAGGACTGGTTTGTGACGATAGATCTAAAAGGTGCATATTTCCACACAGAAATATTGCCCAGTCACAGGAAGTTCCTGGGGTTTGTGTTGGACGTGACGCATACCAGGATCGGGTTCTTCCCTTCGGGCTAGCTTTATCCCCTCTCACCTTCACAAAGTGCATGGATGGCATTCTGGCTCCATTGTGACTCCAGGGCATCCGTGTACTAAACTACCTGGGCGTCTGGTTAATTCTAGCACGATCCAGGGAACTGGCAGTTCAACATTGAGATGTTGTTCTCACCCACATGAAGAGCTTGGGGCTCAGGTTGAACCTCAGAGAAGTATGCTTTCTCCAGTGGAGTGGACAACTTTTCTAGGTGTTATAAGGATTCTACTACGATGAGGGCATTTCGATCCCCAACATGCGTAGGGTCAATCCTATCAACATTGAGCAAGATAAAGCTGAATCTTGGCATCCCCTCCAGTCTCTATGGGAGACTATTGGAGCTTATGGTAGCAGCAGCCAACGTCATACCATTGGGCCAATTGCACAGGAGACCATTTCAGTGGTGGCTGAGAAGTTGGGGATTTCGTACGAGGACGAAACCTCTGAGAGTAATCAGTGTCATGTGGCGATGCCTACTTGCTCTGAGAATTTGTAGTGTCCCCGGTTTCTAGCCTTGGGTCACACTCTAGGGGTGTCTCCTTAGTGCAAGACGGTAATGACAGACACCTCCCTCATGGGCTGGAGAGCAGTCTTAGACAGCTGTCCAGCTCATGGTCTCTAGAGCGGCCCTCATGTGGAGCAGCATATAAATTGTCTAGAAATGTGGGCCATATTTCTAACACTGAAATTCCTTCTTCCTCAAATGAGAGGTCACCATGTGTTTACAGACAACACAGCGGTGGTCTCATATATTGACCACCAGGGAGGATTATGTCCGCACCCCCTGTTCAGGCAGATGCACCTAATTCTTCTCTGGGCAGAGGGAAAGTTTTGTCAGTGAGTGCAATGTACATTCTGGGCAACTGGAATGTCGGGGCAGACCTCCTGTTGAGGAAGGGGCTGAGGCCCAGGGATTGGTGGCTCCATCCCAAGTGGTGGAGTCCATATGCCGGAGGTTTGGCCAAGCAGGACTGCATGTGTTCGCCTCAAAGGAGACAACACACTGCCCGCTGTGGTTCGCCCTCACTCCTCCCACACAATTAGAGCTGGACGCCATGGTACACATGTGGCCGAGGTCACATCTTTATGCTTTTCCCCCGATCACTCTGCTCCCACAAGTTCTAGCGAGAGTTCGCCAAGACAGTCTACATCTGCTGCTAGTAGCACCTTATTGGCCAGCTTGAATATGGTTCTCAGAGATAATATCCTTGCTAGATGGCACTCCTTGGGAGATTCCCATCCACAGGGATCTACTGTCTCAAGCCAGAGGGCTGATTTATCACCCTCGGCCGCAACTATGGAAACTGTGGGTCTGGCCCCTGAAGGGTACCAGCTCATAGATTCTGGTCTCACAACTGAGGTTTTAGAGACCATGTTGAATGCTAGAACGCCATCTATGACAAAATTGTATGCGCTCAAGTGGCAACTTTTTGTCTCGTGGTGTGAGGAACGTCAGCTAGACCCAGCAAACTGCGCAATAGCTACAGTCCTGGAGTTCTAACAAGGACGTTTCTCAGTGGGGTTGGCTCCTCCTACAATCAGGGTCTAAGCAGCCACCATTTCAGCCAGCCATGCCCCTATTGATGGAGCCTCTGTGGGGCAACATCATCTAAATTCAAGGTTTATGCGTGGTGTAAGGCACCTGAGGCAGACCACGCATACCTTCCTGGGACCTTTCTGTGGTCCTGGAAGGTCTGTCAGGTGCTCCATTTGAGCCCTTAGAGCCAGCCTCTGAGAAGCTTCTGACTCTAAAGGTAGCTCTTCTGCTGGCCCTGACATCTGTCAAGCGAGTAGGAGATCTACAAGCTCTCTCTGTTGCCCCTTCCTGCCTTGACTTTACCCCAGCATTAGCCAAGGCATTCCTGTATCCTAGCCAGATTATATTCCTAAAGTGCCTACATCTGCTGCCCAGCCTGTGGTGTTGCAGGCTTTCTGCCCTGCTCTGTTCCTCACAACAGAACAAGAGAGAATGCACCTGCTGTGTCCAGTAAGGGCTCCCTGTACTTATGTCCACCGCTCCGGCCAGTGGCGTATGTTGGAGCAGCTGCTCCTCTGCTTTGGCGGCAACAGTAGAGGTGATGCTGTGTAAAAGCAGCACATCTCTAATTGTATAGTGGAAGCAATCTCTATTGTTTATGAGGCACGCGGTCTTGCTTCGCCTCTGGGCATAAGGGCTCATTCCACTAGGGGGGTCGCCTCCTTGAAGGCTTTGTCTGACTGGGTATCCTTACAGGATGTGTGTGCTGCTGCAGGGTGGTCTGGTGGCCAACTACAAGAAACGTCTGACCTCTGTGATTGTCAACAAGGGTTTTGCCACCAAGTACTAAGTCATGTTTTGCAGAGGGGTCAAATACATATTTCCCTCATTAAAATGAAAATCAATTTATAACATTTTTGACATGCGTTTTTCTGGATTTTCTTGTTGTTATTCTGTCTCTCACTGTTCAAATAAACCTACCATTAAAATTATAGACTGATCATTTCTTTGTCAGTGGGCAAACGTACAAAATCAGCAGGGGATCGAATACTTTTTTCCCTCACTGTAGTGTTATGCTAAACACATCTCATTCCCTTCTCAGGGAACAGGGTTACATGCATAACCCAGACGATTCCTTCCATAAATGTTAAATAAATCCAGATGATAACAAATTAGAAGCAACACATTAATATAAACTGCGACGTGATGACCAGCACTACTGTCTGAGATGCTATTATAGGAAAGTAATCAACACCCTTCAACACCAAATACAATCACTCAACAGGAGCTTTATAACCTAATAAGCAAATGTCTTCTGCAATTACACAGGTGTAACTGATCCGGGGGTTGAGCATGCGCATGATTGGGGCTTTTCTGATTTTCATATTCATACAAACTGTATTTCTTAATGAAAGTAAAAATGTAGGTGCTTCTTCTTCTTCTTCCACAGCCTCCAATTTTGAAACCATGACATCAAGGAATCTATTACTCAAATAATGCATTATTCCCTGTGACAACAATTATTCATTTTTATTAGACTTCACATGTAGCAGAATACAGTATCTAAGGTAGTTTAGTGGCACAGCAAACACCCATTACCATTTGCCAACATAAATCCCCAAAGTTGTTGACCTGTAGTCCCAATCAATCTAACCACCTGGAGGAATGCTGAATCTAACCTGAACTGATTACCTGAAGTGATGCAGGCAGCAAGCTGAAGGTGGTGCTTGAAAAAACACTTCCTAATCTTCATTAAGGCCTTGGCAGCACCGAGGGAAAGCAGTGTAAGGAGTATGTACAGAGAACAACTGCCCTGGTTCCTCCAAAATGGCAGTCATGAAGGCGCACAGCAGCTCTCACTGATCAATGTGAAAATGTATGAGTCTATGTTTGGGATAATTAAAGAGTTTAAGCAACTGCTGGCACATGTTCCCGCCCTCTGTCAGAGTGGGAATCTGCCCATCCATATTTCAGCGAAGGCTTGCCAGACTTGAAGGTGCTATTTGTTTCAGCTGAAGTTGCGTTTTTCCGCCTCACTGTGTTGCTTAAGTGGGTCAGCCAAAACATCCCCACCTCTCTCTCTCCCCCTCTTCCTCTCTCACTCAATATGGAACTAATTGCATGTCCTACTGCTGTTTTTTTTAATACAGGGCATCAAATGTGCTGATGTGCGTGTCTCTATCCTCCTCCATCATGAATAATTTCACTTTTGCTGGGATCTTGAGGCTTGTGTGACAGCAAGAATAGAGAAAGTCTATGAGCTCTGCTCATATGCTCCTCTCTGCAACATCTGACTGAGATTTCACCTGCTGTTCATATGATATGCTGTCTTGTGTCTCAACCATCCCATGCTACGTATCTTGATACTTAGGGTCTCCATGACTAAAAAGTTTTAATACTCAACTAGTAATTAAAGAAACAGTCATCTAGACATTATGTGGATGAAATGGACGCTCAGTTAACATAGTTGATTCTGGAACTTAGAGTGCACACCATGGAAGCTTATGTTCATTGCAATTGCTCTATGACAGGCCTTTCTTGGATGGAGGATGCTGTGTCTATGAAAGATTCTGGGACTTTTTCCAGGTTGATAATGATCCAGCAGATAAATCGGCATGTCCTGCACTGGCTTCAGTAACATCTAAATCCCTAAGTCATGGTGATCTATATTATGTATAGTTTTGTTCTTAGGGCTGCCTCCTACTAAACTCCAAAGCACCATGGATGGTTCTAGACTTCTACTCTTCACTCTTACAGAACAATATTAGCTTGATCCATTGCATTGTTTTCCATTTACGTTCACTTGGATACTTAGTCATTTGATTTGGAAATATGAAGATGTGAAAATTTATGGACTCACCCAGACCAGATAAAGGCCTCATAAGAAATGCATAAAAACCAAGACGAGAAGATGCTGTTTGGGAAACCATTTCCCAGATGATGAACCATGATGGCTCACATGACTTGACAAAATAAAAGTTGCTATTTACAGTCTCACTAGACTCACAACTGTCTATCACCACTCAGAGCTGTGATATAGACAATTTTCACTTTAGAGTCTTTCATGACAAGGAGGATATTTAATTTACGGTCATATATAGCACGACTGGCTAATTAATTAAACTACATGTTAGTATTTAAGAGTATGTAATTAAAATCCTATACATATCATTTGATATAATTAAAGAGGTATCAAGATGTGCATGTTTTGCCAGTGTTATTTTAAGGCACTAATAATACAGCTTTTCCTCACGATGGTGAGACGTGATTCATTGCCACACAGTGCCAGTGTCAGAGTTTGTGCCCTTGTGCTGCTGCACTAATGCCTTTGGACCAAGCCAGTTGATTTTGAATGCTGTGACCTCACCCCAGGGCCCTTCCACTAGTCGTTAAATTAGGTATAACATTAGCATGCTATTTTCAGGCCTGGGCTATTTTCTTTTTACAATGCAGTGTTTTGTCTGGTCATATCGTACCTTGCAGGCACAATTATGCCAGCTGAAGAGGCCTAGTGTCCCAGGGGCAGCTTCTGTCTGACCTCTGTGGTCAGAGGATGTGCTAAGCTGTTAAAATACCCACCAGGGAGCAGCACGCTCTGACACAGAGAGGTCAGTGAGATGAAAGAGAGAGCGACAGGACCATGCAATTATGCAGGCATCATCTACCAGCATTGTAAAGATGCTTCGTGCTGTCTTGTGTCTCACAAGACCAATGTATACAGACCAAACGAGAGCCACTTCAATAAAGTGGAGCTTCCAGTTCTGAGGAAAATATTACTGGCTAGTTTAAAAGCTATGCTAGAAAAATGTCATAAGGAACCAAGCCACCTTGATACTTTCCTGCTCTGTCCTCGCTTCCTAAAAAGGGAGAGCCAATTTAGGACCAAAGCCCTTTCAAACTGTGGTGTCAAAATGATCTTGCTCTTTTACTCATGCCTGAAGTGGCTAAAGATGAAAATGGTAGGTTTCATATGGGCAGTCTGTCTAACTTCCTCTGTAAGCTCTGTGTAAAATGGGATTTTGCTTTTCTTCACTTCTGACATAGCCGGGCTTTTCCGTTCCACTCCTCCAGGCTGCGAGCAGCTGAATTGCCTAAAACATTCAGGACTCCTTGTAGGGATTATACGTATAATTTACACATGCATGATTTATATACTAAAGGATGGGGGTATTAAATTATGACTACACAGACTCTTAAGAGGTGGTTAAGTGCCATATATTGGGGAACTGCTTGCATGACAACAACAGCTTAATTGCTTCAGAATAACATCTGTCCCATGTTTTCTGATTATAAATATTCAGACCATGTCTTTGAAAATGGCTGATTTAAAATGCATAAATTAAGGGAAGGGCTACTAAGCGACTTAAGTGTCACGGGCTACTGGGAAATCAATGAACAGTAGGTCTTACCTGATGTCTTTTATTCAAAACAATACAAAACCACATTTGTGTGCATTGTTGTATGTTGCAGTTTTTGTAGACTGTATGAACTAGATAAGAAAGGAAAATACACCCCATGTTTCAAAATACTAATCAACCTTTAAACTTGAAAACAAACCACAAGGTTGTAATCAATACACACTCTGTCAAGCTTATTTGTGAACTGCACACAGCAGTAGAACATCACTTAATAATTTGATCCTTTGCTTAGAAAGGATCTTCTGAGAGATATTTTTAATTCCCTTTCCCCCTCCTGTGTGACTAGATGTGATAGTTGGCATATAAGCAAGCTGTCCTGCTTTGTAATTCACTGGTGACAAATGTCAGGATATGACACATACATAACAGTGAGCCAAATCTTCATCAATCCTCCAAATTTTGGGAAACCCACAGAATCATATAACCGCTGTACTATCTGTACCGCTTATCCTACATACGGTCTCCTGTAGTCTATCCCAGGAAACTCAGGGCACAAGGTGGGGTGCCGGCCCATCACAGGGCACAAGCGTACACACATTCAAACACCCATTCACGCATTATGGACAATTTGGAAATGCCAGTCAGCCTACAATTTATGTCTTTGGACCGGGGGAGGAACCTCGAGTACCCAGAAGAAACCCCCGAAGCATGGGGAAAACGTGCAAACGCCATGCCTCGCACCCAATCCCAGAAGTTCAAGGCAAACGTGCTAACCAATAAGTCACCGTGCCCCTAACTTTATAGACATTCTTCTGTAATTTGTCCCTGTTCTGTAGTCACCTGTTCTGTCTCCTCACTGTCGTGACCTTAGTATTATATGATTCTAACTGGATGAAGAATGAATGGGAAGGAGAGCCTTACTGTATAATACTAAGATTCTTGCAAATGTTTGGTCTTATTGGATCTTTGCTTATATATCCATTTCCTTTGTAGTGTTTGCTTGCAAGATGTTGTGTCTAGCTGTGAATCTTATGCCCAAATGAATGGTTTTGAAGTTGATCCTCTCCTACTGATAAACTCAAAAGGTACCTGGATTTTAAATTGATCTTTCATGATTATCATCCAAGATTATTCTGTGGTGTGGTGTTAGAAATATAATCGTAACCCCCTCTGACCTACTCAATGTGGTCCAACTGTGACCACCTCAATTTCAATATATGTGTGGTGGCCTGTGAAAACCCTTCACATGGTCAAATTTGGAAAATTACCACCATGTATGTATAGGTCTGAAATTACAGAAAATTTTATTTTGGTGTATTACAAATACACCAATGTACTGAATGTGAGATAGTCTGGGAAATCTCACCAGGTCACTGTAGTTAAATTCTGGGGGACACCCATTCTGAAAATCAAAATTTTCACAAAAATACTGTGAGATCCCATGTTCTAAGAATCAGGATTATTAATTGGAAATTTTTGAGCATAATGTGCATTTTATTCTGGGTAAATCTTGTAATGTGAGGGTTTGATGAATCTATGATATCTGTCATTATATACGGGTTCCAAATTTTCAACATTGGACTGTAGTAATCTTACAGTATTGGCTGTTGTTTTCCAGATTTATCCCCTACCATGAAAATTTACATCCAGTCACCACCTTGCTTCATACACTACCCAATACAATGCAGCACCACTAACTTTTTTTTTTTTTTTGTTATACAAAGCAAAAGATGCTGCTTTTCAAGTGTTCAGTCACTTGAAAAGTAGAAGTTCTGTATCTGATAAAAGCCTCACTTTGCAAAGCCTGAAAACAAACAATCAGAGTACTCTCAGCTATTGTAAAGTATTTCTGGAAATGACATGAGTCAGCCTTAAATCTCTCAGTTGAGAAAGTGCTAGAGGAGAGCACATACAAACGCCAATATAGGATTTAGTCATAGCTCATGAGGGAAATACAATCATGGTGCACTCGTTCAGGACTCACCTGCTTTATACACACTGTGGGCTCATTTCCAATTATTTGGCTGGTAGTTTATGGTTGATCTTCAAAGTGAGCCGAATTCTCTGTGTTGTGATTTTAGAAATGCAATGCAAGCTTGTCTTTTAGCTATTTTCTATGGTAGAATGTGTATTCATCAAGCATTTTAGATGTCATATTAATGATTTCAATGTAAGCATTGTGGAGTAAAAGATATTTTTTCAACATAAAACATGATGCTATAATTTTTCCAATACGAAACTGAGTCTGCATTCAATTTCTCTAAAGTTCTTGAAAATTAGATTTATATGACAAAAATGTTCAGGTGAAGATGGAAAAAAAAAAGATTTTCTAGTGCTTGGTTCATTTTAATTGGTTGAACACAAAATTATAATATATTTTTTTCAATCTGATTTTTATTACCAAGAATCTTTTTAGGTCATTTTCAGTTGAGAGCAACTGGGTGAAATAAATGTTTTAAATATGATTTGTCTTTGTAAATATAGAACAGCATGTGATTTTCATCTGTGTTACATTGCCTGAACACACACACCTTCCCCCATGCATATGAAGGGGTTTACCGGGTCTATATGGGAAAAAAGTATATTGCTTATATTGCTAAAAGTTGAGATGAAGATAAAGATTAGTGGATATAAAAAATCCCTGTATTGCTTTAGAATTAAAAATATGGCCTGAGGTAAAAATGCACAGTAGTACATGAAGGTTATAGTGATTTTCAGTGCTGGAATGAATGCATAATACTGATTATGCTTAACAGAGCAAAAAAGCGAAGCTGCTCTTCAGCGGTGGATGGGTATTATGATGGCAGAGGTGAGAAAGTTGACGGCAGAGCTCAGGGTGTGTTCGCGATTGTGTTCTATGTAATTTTCACCTCCAACTCTGTGTCGAGAGATGTGTGTGAAAGAGAACCCAGGGGTGTCAAAGAAGCAATGAAGAACACAGGATGGCTTCAAGGAGCACTAAGTAGTTCCAGTGCTTATTCCCAAACATCTCATGTAAAAACACATGCATGAGGCATGAAGCACAATTCCAATTTGAGAATTTACACCTGGTAAGGTACCAGACATAGACGTGAACAGAGCTCAGAAGAAGAAGAAAAGTCAGTTCCCTCCGAGTAGAACCAATATTTTAACATTTCCGTTCTTGCGTTCCAACCGCAACATAATATCTGTTCCTTTTCCATTAGCTGTATGTGGGCCTAAAATAATAAAAATGTAAGATTGATAAAGTTATCAGAACTTACTTTTTGTATTGATAAGAACAAATTCACATATACACTAGAGGTGCAATGGCACTATCTATAGCTTTTTTAGAGCTCCAAATATCCCTATCTGTATCTGGATTTGGATTTAAAAACAAAGTGGGCGTGGCCTAAACTCTTTATTTTTTATTTTTATTGAACCATGCCACTATACCCTTTGAAACACTCAAACAACTCAGAGGTAGAAATGCCAATGCCATTAGGATGGTCTGGGACAGTTCTTCATCCTCAGCTACATCAGTTTTCAAGTTCATAATTAATCACAATATGAGATATACTACATGGGACTGTTTTTTTTTTTTAATTAACATCTTACTCATGTAGTTATTTTTTTTTGTACCTGCCTGCGACATTTTCTAAGAAATGTAGTTGGTTATATTTCCTAAAATATAAACAAATTAGTAGCCTAATTTAAACCACCGTGACCTTGACCAGGCAGAAGAATAGTGTACCTCCTATTGGTATCTGTCTCCGTATTTGTATCCATATCAAACAGATTCTTTTTAATCCAAATAATTTCTATTTGTATATGGTTACATTCCTACGTTTCATTAAAGTCCTAGTTTGAACGAACACTACTATACTGTATGCTGCTGCACAGATTCTGCATCAGTGGTTATTGGCTATCAACAAAGCTTTGCTAACAGCATGTATTTGCTGCCAGAGCACCTGCAGTGGCCAGATCCGCTGAGATGTGGGGTGGAAGTGGGCAGAGAGAAGAGTAGATCGAAGGCTTTTGGAATGCGACTGTCCAAAGTAGACGTAGTGCATGATTGTTGGCGGGGGGCTTGGGGATATTGAAAATTAGTTGAAACAGTCAGTTGAAGCTGCATAATGGCAGGATGTTTGTGGGAGAAGGTGGAAATAACCTTGACATTTAATGAGGAGGCTGTCATCAGTTTATTGTACTACATATGCTTAACGTCAAAATGGCCTAAAATGAAAACAACTCATAATATGACTGTTTCATAACAAAAAAAAAAAAGCAAAAAACACACACAGACACAAAACAAACCCCCATAGTATCAGCACTTGCTAAACTTGGCTTGCTATTTTTTTGCCACTACCATAAAGCACAAAATCCTCAGGCTATATCTGCACAGGTGGGTATCAAAGGACACTTGGCATCTAATAAGTGTCAGTCTCTAAAGTGGTTGAAAGTGCAGCACTTAAGTTAGATGCTAAGAGGCTTCTGCGACAGAGATGACAGGCTCAGTAATTTGCTTCACTTCGCTATGGGTAATGACTTTCCTGATTTACGGTACAGCTGGATCCCCTCATCTTGTCACCAGTGAATGCCAAAGTGAAATGATGTTGCTATTTCTAATTAGCTTCTCTCATTTTGGAATAGATTATATCAGCCAGTGGTGGAGAGACCAGGTCTGGGCTGTGACCCTCTTACCCTCTTTCTTACCTTTTTCTACCATGAACTCGAGCCAGTTATCGCTATCTTTTCCTAGCTCATCTCTGATCGGATAGAGAGCCTGGTTTGTGCGTATAGACTGCAGTACAACAGTCACAAAAGTCTGAGATGAGCTAATGGATGATGCCCAGCCCTATAACGCATGAGCCCCCAACAGCTGGGATGCAGCTGCAATCCTGAGCTCAAAATTGCTTTGGGGGAAGTACTGTAGTATATATGCTTTGCACCAGGCTCTGATTGGTGCAGAAAATTAGCTCTGCTGCTGTTGATGCAGTCTATGCAGTCAATCATTCAATGCATCAACCAATCCTATAGGGTTAAGTTTAAGGTTATGGTAACACTTAGCCAATTACATAACAGCTACTGTTTGTCAATTACAAATTGCATCAACTAATCAGCCAATCACATTATGCCTCAGCCACTGGTCTTTTTACATTTGACATTTTATGGCATTTGGCAGACGCCCTTGTCCAGAGCAACTTCTATTTACCTCATTTATACAACTGAGCAATTGAAGGTTAAGGGCCCAACAGTGGTAGGGGCTTGAACTTGGGGCTTGAACTTCTGACCTTCTGATCATTAACCCAGAAACTGAGTCACCACTGCCCTTTTTTCCTCATGTTTCTTGCATCTTGAAAAATATGGGGATACTTCATAGAAATTTTACCTAATTGGGTGGTGCAGTGGGTAGCATTGCCGTACACAGTTAGATCCTGACCTTTGGTTACAGGTTTCCTAGGTGTGTACTGTGCCCTGCGATGGCCTGGCATACCATCCAGGGTGCATTCCCATCGTATGCCCCAGTGTTCCTGGGATAGATTCCGCATCCAGTGCAATGATGTTTGACAGACCCCCCACTTATGATTTCTCAACCACTGTAGGCACCAAGCTACAGGGCAAGAGAGCTGTTATCTTACAGCAATCGTACAACATCTCTGATCCATGTGAGGAAAAACACAAGATGTACAAGATGCAGATGTAACATTTCCCCAGAAGCCACTGCATGCTTACTTTACCCAACATGCCTAAGGCAAAGTGGTATGTAGCTGGAGATTATAAACAGCAGTCTTTTTCTGAGTATGGGTAGGCTTCTCCACTCTCCACCATGAATACCACACCACAATAGTCTCTTATCCCTCGCCATTCGCATTCACAAGCGTGCCTCCATCTTATCAAACTCTCTCCAGCCAGACAGTAGGCCCTTAAAAACATAATACACCACATCGCTGGGAAACGCTTCAGGCTGAGCTCAAGTCACTGCACTCAGAGGCCAGTGCTGCTCCTATCAGGCCATCAATTAAGCAGTGTGCTAATTGAATTATAAATCACAGAAGGCAAATGAAAGCTGAATTATGGGGCTGTTCATAAAAGGCATCCTCTGATCTAAATGATGGGAGATGGTGATTGTTTGTACAAGGATTACACTGTAAGAGATGGACAAAGAGAGAGAGAGAGAAAGAGAGAGAAAGAGAGAGACTGGGGGAGAGTGAAGAGTGATGAAGAAAGAGAGCAAGAGAAACTGAGCCTGTGGCTGTTGCTGCAGTGTGTGAAAAGCTCATTGACATGGGTAGGATGTCTCTGTGAGAGAAAATAATTGTCCATCTGGGGACTAAGTGAAGCTTCAAAGGTGAGAGGTCCATGAAGGACCGCTTTGGTAAACATTAGTGAGGCAATAGTGGTATTGATAATTCTCTTTCTGCCTTTCTGATACCCATTTCTCTCTGTCTTTCTGCCTCTCTTCTTCTTACTTCTCAAATACATACATCTAAGTGGGCTGTTTAATGAACCCTAAGCCTGCAGTGTGATTATAATGTAGAGGGAATATTGAACAGTTCTCTTCTTTCTGGAAGATGTATATTTCACCTGATCACATTTTTCTTTGTTTCAAGCGCTTGGTCTGCTGCAAAGGATTTTGAAGACGCAGGCTCATACTGTATCTCTCTCAAAATATCACATAACCACAGAGGATAATGCACAACCAACCATGATGATAAGTAGCTAAATAAAACAGAACGGAGGAAAAATATTTACTTCCTCCATGCAGAAACATCATCAACTGCCACACTTCTGAAGCATTGTCTAGCCTGTTGTCTCGTGGTGAAGCGTATACTGCAAAACTTAATTTCAGGTTTACCACAAAACAGCCCCCAGGCATTTAGAACTTTTGCATTCCAAAGGTGAATGTAATTCCTTTAAATATACAGCTATTTAAAAAAAGGTGGTACCACTAAAATACCTACAAATATATACAAAAAAATATGTAAAAAGAGACAAGCAGAGCAATTGTCCTGCGGGTGACTGGTACAGCATGCAGCTCACGAATTGGCAGTGAAGCTGCGCAGCTCCACTGCAGAATACAAATCAATTTAGCGTTCGCTGCAAGTCTGCAATCAATATAAGGTTATCTCACAGCTCTAAATAAAATATTGCATAAGAGAGCATGGCTGAAGTAGTAGTGATGTGTACAAGCAGAGTGGGCCTTAGGTACAGGCCAGGAGATGAGGAAAGTCTCTGATTGCAGGGAACGAAGGATGACAGGACACAGAGAGAAAGAAGAAAATGTATATAGGTATAACAACTTGCTCCTTAAACATTTATTCCCCACTCCTTCTTGATAAATGACAGGCCTGGATTAGAATAAAAAACATTCTCCTGAACAAACCGGGTCTCACTCCTGCACGCTGCACAGGCATCATGGAGCTTCAGGCACTGTGCTGCTGCATGATGAAGGCCTCTGTGGATGCGCCTCTGACAGCTTTTTCACTGAGCTCTTGAGTTGTTCAAAAATAACGTCTGCATAATGTATACAATGCATAGGCGTGTGCACCAGAAATGGCACACACTGCTGAAACGATCTAACGAGCAAAGTCAGAATGAACACTTGAACCCAGGTGTATAACTCACCACTGTTCACATCATATGCAAAACAATGACGGTAAAATGGGGGACCTTTCCAGTCTGCTGCCTTTTATTGACCATCAGATGTGGTTCAGAGCTAACATAAACCTCGATTTCAGTGATGGCGCAGCACTACTGCATAAGATGAACCCGCTCGTCCAACAGTATATATTCATGAAGAACAGATGGTAACAGGTTTTTTTAGTCTCCTTTCAGAGCCCACTTACAGCACCACTGGGATGGATAATTAAATAGCATATTTACGGTTGAGGAAACATACGTTTGAATTTATACAGCTTTTTGAAGCTAGTCAGAGAAACCGTGCAGTTCTTGTAAGGTAAGTCTATTTTGTACACACTCTCTGTGGTACGTAGAAACTATTAAAGCATAAAGCTCTCTAAATCAGTTTATATCAGTGAATTTGGCCTGTATAAAGCGAAGTAATATGTGAAGCACTCAATAAAAACCATATGAACACAGTTATTACATAAAGACAATCCTTGTGTGTTTTAAAAGTGTATAAAAACCACGTACTGTGACAGTACCTACTGCATTTGATTCAGTACCTACTGCTCGGCCGTTGATACAGTACTTACTGATAAGTATATGTGTGTAGCATGAATACAATCCGGACATACTACACCCGCCATGTTGACATTGTCATGTGACCTACAACTTAAAAAGAGCCGACATGCTGCCTTCCTCCATTTTTGATTTTGACAGCTCTTCCACGCCAGTCCCATTGCCTTATGGAATAACGCACTGTGCACTGGTTTCCTATTTCAGAATCTAGGCAGAAGCAGTAGGTCATCCGGTATTTCTTGCCTACTGTTTTATAAATACTGAGAATTCAGACATACTACTCCTTTGGTGTACTGCTTTTCGCCTACTGTATAGTAGGGTAGTAGGGATGTTTGGATGCAGCCTGAGACCCCTGAAGCAGAGGACTGAATGCACATTCATAGTTTGCATAGTGATTTTTTAGCTGGATTTTGTTTTTAAACAGCCTTGCACTATTGTGCTAAAAAGAAAAAAAGAGAAATAGCTCAAAAATGGCTGACGTGATTATTTAGTGCTTAAAGGGCAAATGCTGGCCTATGTAAAGTCATCTTAATTAGCTATTCCCAATACTTAAAAAAAAAAAAGCATTCACATAAGATTAACTATTAAATTATGAATTATTAAAAGTCAAGCCTAATTGATGTCACTGCTCATGTCTCCAAGGAACACTAAGTCAGCACAGAGGTGGCAGATTATTCAATCAATATTCAATCATTTCAATCTGACCTTAAGAGATCAACGTGGATAAATGCTACATTACAATACACCTATGACCGGGCTGCTTCCCTTCTGGCTCATCAAAGAATCAGATACTTGCAGGGTCTATTTTAGAGCATACGTGAGATTAGTTCCAAATTCCAACAGTGAGATTGAGGGTGAGGTCCATTCAGTGTCCACTGCTTAGTAAAGATGTTACATGCTTAGTGGAACAGGTTCTGGAGCTGATGTATCTCTCCCCTGCCTAGCGGAGTACCATGCTAGAGATATGACAGGTAAAACCCAGCAGCTCTATTCCCCGTCCTCTGGACTGCCTCTAATTAAATCGAGCTCTTCACTTGTCAAAGTGGAATGGGAATTTAGCAGCTGCTTGAGGAGAGAGCCAGGAAGGTGAGAGAGAGGCTAAGAGAAGGAGAAGGATCGCATGGCCATATATTTCTGTCTCTGGGGTGCCAAGCGGCACTTCTGTTCCACTTCAGAAGGCCCCCATAGACTTTTTAAGCTCCTCCTAACAGTCATGATGCTATCTGAATAGCACTGCACCAGAATAAGCATTCAGCCTTACCCTTAATACAACTCCCGATTCCTCTTGAGGATACTGCATATTTACTGCTGACTCCACCAGTAGTGTACACACTACTGAAAGTCCAGAGAGACGTGGAAATCTTTAAATGCAGATGGTCAAGCCGAGCCCACAGAAGGCACACTAAATCAAGCTGTGGTAATAAATTACCTCAGCACATGGAATGGCCATGTGTGTATAATATGGCTCTTAAAACCAAACTAGACTAAATAAAAGCAAGTGATTCTGGATCCCTGAATGTAATTACTGCTATTGATTCCCAATTGACTGCAAATTCCAGCCATTCATTAAGTCAGGAGCCCAGTTACAGGTGACTATGGTTGAATAAACCCTATACAGAGGGGAAAAGCAGAAAAGAAACCATTCCCACATCCATTCATTAAGAAAGAGTCAAGCAATGCATCTGCAGGTCTTCAGATAGTAGTTTTCTTGTTGAAAGACCTAACTGTATACTCAATGCCTGTGTCCATACCACAAAACAATGGAACTTCTACATGCAACGTAATTCAATTCAATTTTATTTATGTAACATTCTTTGCAATAGAGATATACCCTACATCCCAATTGGCATACTATCCATCCTAAATAGTATCTGAGATGAGAATTAGTGTGTCCCAAATCATAATATGTTGAAATGAGTTATTCTGAAGGTACCCTGATGGTCTACAATTACCGACTACTGCTACCCAGTTCAAGGATGCATTTTAGGTGTAAATGAAATGTGGAAAAATAAATAATGGGAATGATGAATTAAATGATACAGTATAAATTATATAAGGAATAATGAATGATGAAAATCTGAAATGCAACAAGGAGTTTGTTTATGGTAAGAGTGTTAGTAACTAGGTCCTAGTACTAGTACAGTATGTCCCAGTACTTGATACACACTCAAAAATATGTATTTTTTCTTCACAAAAAAAGAGTACATACTTTTAGTACATAGTATAAGTACTGCATACCAATTGGGATGCAGGGCATGTCACAAATCAGCTTTAGAGAAATCCGGATATAGATATAGAGTATATCCATAATGTGCAAGCCAGAGGCAAGGAAAAAAATTATTGAAGTGACCTTGAGGAGCCAGACACAAAAGGGAACCCATCCTCTTCTGGGTGACACCAGATAGTTGGGTTACACCTCATTAGATGTCAAACAGTGTGTTAAAGTGCAGATGAGTCTTTATGAATAAAGTATCAGTTCTTAGGTACAATATCCAGGTGAGATTATCTACTGAAGCAAAGGTGAATCTTGGGGATAAATTGCAAATCTTTAGGATTTCAATTTGGGATCATCCACAAGATGAGTCACACGTGCAGAATTCTCCAAGCAGATAATTCACAGGCAAGTTGACATGCTTCCTTTTCCTGATTGGTTGCATGCTGGTGGTCCTTTTGTGTTTTCTGTCACTTACAGAACTTGTGCCACATCCACATCAAAATCCACCTCCAATCCAACTCGTCTCTTTGTACTCGTCTTCTCTGGTTTCAAACTTATACTTCACTTCTGATTATTTGAGTTTGCCCTGCATGTGTTGTTTGCCATCGATTGTCCTTAGCCTGTCTGCTGTTTGTGATTGGGATTTGTTAATAAAGGACTTGTGATTATGTCCAACCTCGCCCTCTTCATGAGAACTTGGGTTACCATAGACTCAAAAGATTTTCCTTGCTGCATAAACATGAGAAAAACGACATCAAATAAGACAAAAAGTATTCTGTCTTTAAACCACCTTCACTGCTGAAGTATAGCTGCATAGTTACAGCACTACTAATGAAGTGCATCACAGTGTGCATCAATTCAAGATGAAACTTGTGGTGAAGTGCTAATAGGATCCAGCTGGCTTTTTTTTAACAAATCAAATGAATTGTTTTTTTTTAAACATTTATATCTGCTTATGACCGAAATACAGGCAGGTAAGGACAAAAAAAAGAAAAGAAAAGAAACAAAGACACTGATAAAACAGCCTCATTTGAGCAGTGAGCAGTCCAGCTGTGAGACATATGGGCTCCCCTCCACTGAGGTCCGAATTACATCTAAACCTATTGTCTGATGGCAGCTTGTAGCTGAAGAGACTACAGAGAGAAACACAATTAACACCCGTCTTATTAGGTTCTCTCCAGCTAACTGGGACACACCAGGGCACTTCGTCAGCACCACAGAGGGACCTACAACAACTTGGGCAAGAGATCGAATTTTTCCAGCAGGACCGTGTCTCCTCCTCTGACAGCTCTGCTTTGATGTTTGCAGAGGAAGGAAAGTAAAGGGATGATACGTGGTTCTGTATTATATATCAAGTGGGTGTTGCAAGATAAGCTGGAAGGGTAATTTTTGATGCCTTGTTCTTAAATATGTGCACAGCAATGGGTTTTACAGCAATTTCACACACACATTAACCTTTGATGTTGTTTTTTTTTTTTTTTTTGATGGGATAGGGTATTTAACATAATTTTGAGCACAAGATGTTTACCTATGAGAGGTTTACTAGCATATTTAAGGGTCAATTGATTGTGTAATATATTTCATTTGTTCCATCCATTACTCATAGACTACGCTCACATCACCAGGTCGAAGTGACACAAATCTGATTTTCTGTCATAATGGGACACATCTCAATTTTTCAAGAATGTGTGGACACAAAAATCTCAAATCAGACCTGAGAAACTTTTGCATGTGGTCATGCATGTGGCCATGTGGCATGAATGAGAATGGTTACATGAATGAAAGCATCTTTTCTCAACGTGCTACATATATCTGTCATTGATCTCGAACAATGCCGGCTGCGTAGAAAAACAACAATGAAGAACACTAATAGCAGTGGTTATACTTGGTAGAAAGATGTGGAAATGCCTGATCTTGATTAAAAGTTCTTTCTCACCTTTATGCAGCAATAATCATTTCTTTGATGCTGGAAGTGGTTTATCGATCAGGGGTCATGAAATGGCAAACTGGTGTCTGGATGCAGGCCCAGCAAATCACTTCAGTTGATTAAACCAAACATTTAAAAAATAATGCAGTGGAACTGACCTATGTATTAAATAATAATAATAAAAAAGGTCATAGTTTAAGAATTCATTTTCTAAATATGAATAATTTGTTACAGCTTATCCAATCACATTCATTTATGTACATTATTTAGCTGAAGGCAGCTCATCAAGAAAAGAAAAAGTTTTCATGACTTTCAAAGATTTTTAAAAAAAATTTCATTTACCTTCCCTGGCCTGATTAGAGCAGTGAAAACATGGCTTGACAAAAAATAGTACATTTAAAGATGAACATCTATTCAGACTCCCTCAGCTTGTCAAAATTGGAAACATGAAGTGCCACACCAAAACAAAACAACCACTTATTTATAGCCATCAATTAATCACTGATGGTTAAGCATTGAAATGTTACTGACGTCACCATTCACTTGCCATGATAGTTCCTTACCGGCACCTTTTGTAAGCAGCTCAGTACCCCTTTTATAGGCACTGGGGAGTGACAAGTGTGGCTATGCTATTATAAAAAGCAGAAATAGAGGACATGCATTCAACTTGGTGGCCCTCGTAGTGCTGTGTGTCCCACATCTAATGTCCAATTCACCCCAGGAGCAATGTATTTAGAACTGTCAGTCTTTTTATGGTGAGTGTTCAGAATTTAGGTCCACAGAGAGCTCATTCCTATTTTATATGCTTTTCCCCAACACCTGGAATGCCCCACAAAGGCTTGGTAGTGCCACCATTTCACCGGAGGTCTATAAGGACAGCATCAAATGTTAAGCAATGGCAATGGTATATGTAAACTGTTCCACTGGGAGTCATGTGTTGGAACAATTTTCTGAATTTGGTTGGACACCACCTGCTTGTCAACATATGGAATTGTCAGATATCATATGTTTTATCATTCAGACAGTTAGAGTGGTACCCCGGAGAGTATGTCCCAGTAGTCCCGAGTTTAGAAGAATTGGCTGAACCATAGAGAGAGCTAGAGAGAAAAGCTGCTAACACTGTGACCTTGACTCTTTCAGAGGAGTGCTGCTGGGGCGGGATTCAGTCAGCCTCCCATTTGAACATACTGAACCCAAACCTCAATCGATTACGATCAAAGTAGGTCATGTTCCAGTACCCATCTCTCTACACCCTCTTTCTTGCTCTTATGTTTCTCTATCATGCCTCCTGCATTCTCTCTCTCTCTCTCTCTCTCTCTCTCTCTCTCCCCTCTCCCCCTTTTCATTCATCCCTCCCCTCCATCCTTTCTTGCTGCAGCATTAAGCATACCTAGTCCTGAGCAGTAAAACCGGACATTGGTGTATCAGAAAGCAGAAAGGAAACAAAAACACAATTTGAAGCCTGAACAAATTGCAGTGTACAACGGTTACAGATGATCTCCATTTACATTTCCCTCCAGCACTCATTTCCTCCCATGAATTAATAAACACTGCATCCAACAGTAAAAGCCTTACCTAAACACCCTGAGCATTAGAAAGTAAAGTACAGCCACCACCACCACAATTGTAATTCTGTGATTGGGCCATGCAGCCACTACAATGCTACATGCTCAATTTTGACAGACAGTAATTCAGCCTGAAGTGGTTTAAGTGGGCAAACAGAGAATGAATTGCTGTGTACTTCAAAACAATTGGTTGCAATTGTGTTATTGCAAATGCAGGCAATAAACAGAAGTGCAATTTAATATTTTCTTTCTCAGTGGAAAATCTCAATGTCATAAATGTGTCAAAAAAAACATATCAGTATATCAAGTTCCAGCATTATGACAAAATGTGATCAATTTTAACACAATTTCTCAGGACCCTTTACATACTGTTCATGCAACCGGAATAATTACAATATGTCAATTCTCATTAACGTCATTCAGAGATACTGGCAGTAAAATTCAATCATATAAAAAGTGGATAGAATGAATGGGAAATTACTTCCTTCAGACATGCAGACATATTGAGTGGCTTCTGGACAATAATCAAGGCAAGTCACACTTTAGCAATTGGTACAGAAGGAAAAAAAACAACACACCAATAAATGTAATAAATTAATGAATTGATTTATTTGAAGGTCGCCTACATTGTGCCTGTATAACATTATTACAAATGCATTCATCTTTTATGAAGCAATGCTGGAAATTTATTAAAATTATGTCTACTACAGGTTTTATTTCATTTAGTCGTTACATGAGAAAATCCGAGAAATGGGAACAACATGCTATTATATTTATGGACAGACAAGCTCAAGATTGTTACTATAGTTTTAGTACTTGTCTTCCATGCTGTTAGGCCAAAATACAGGGAAAAAACTATGTTTTAAAAAATATCTGTCTCAAACATCTGACTGAATCTCTTATGAATGTCTCTTATGAATGTTTAGTTGTTAGAAAATTGCTTAGCCAACAATTTTCCATAGTAAAGGACAAACCGAGGCAGCTCTGCCAAAATCACTTCCCTAGACTAGTGTTTTTTTTGCCTACATATCCAATCTGAATTCAATATATAATGAAAATTTGACAGACCCAGAATAAATGAAATATAAGTGATGAAATGATTGTATATGATCAAGGGAATTACAGGCCTTCATTTACTGACTATTTTGAACATTTTATGGCTGCACTATTATTATTTCATACATTGGCCCCATGTGGTAGCTCTGTCCCTTCTAATAATACAGCATTCAAGGTTATTATAGCAGTCCATATTACACTCACCGGTGACTTCACTAAAAACACCTGTACACCTACTCATTTATGCAATCATCCAATCAGCCAACCATATGCACAGAATCATACACATGGGATAAGGTTATGGTTTAGTAAAGTAATAAACTGTGAATCTCCATTAAAATTCACTTCTTTCATGTCAGAATTTGCAACAATAATACTAATTTTGTGAGTGGAGCTGGGATTAAGTTTAAAAAATGTTTTTAGCGAATTAATTAAATTAAATTAATAGATTTAACTGTGACGGTAAGTAATTTATCAAGCTCTCCACAGAACCATAGAGTAAATTATAGAGCTGATGTGGATGTTCCATTGAAAATCCATCTGTTCAGTCTGGAGAACCAAACACAGAGATCCGGCTAGGATCAATCAAATTAATGCCCATAATTTACAGAGACTAAAACTGCAGCCTGAGTTACTCTAAGTTGTATGCAGCGTTATTTCTTTATCAAAAAGAAACTGAGCAATCTGAGAAACTTATCCCAATCAGTCAGGAACAGGAATAGGTATGTGTGGTTTTTGCAAAACATCTATTAGTGCTGTAGTAGTCACAGGCTTTAGCTTCAGAATAGCTTAGACCAGGGGTTCACAAACTTTTCCAGGGCAAGGCCCCCCAAATGGCATTAACATTTGACCGAGGCCCCCCTTTTGCAAGATGTCTTTAAAACACATTAAAAATACAGACTTCTGTATATATCCCCCCTTTTTTAATTAATAATTACATCTTTACATTACATTATATTAGGAATTGATTGTGTGTGTGTGTGTGTGTGTGTGTGGTTGCCTGAGAGTGAGAATTTATTTTTCACACCAAATTGTTGAGGCCCCCCGGGCGCCCCCTGGCGGCCCCCACTTTTAAAACCACTGGCTTAGACAGTTTGGTCTGTGTGCTCAAGCATTGGTATGCTGCTCCCTGTTTCCCTCAGTTGAAGCGGAATCACAGCGAAGAGATATTTTCTGATTCTTGCTACCGATCACAGTTAGGTAAGAGCCAGCTATCCAGCTATTCCAATGGCAAAGCCACATTTCAAGTATGGGTGTGGTATTAACTGCAGACTAAAGCACTGTTTCAATATTTTACACCCAATGCTCCCTATACAGTATATCCAAAAACTGTTGTTCTCCCACAAATGCTAAAATACTATATATGACATTAAGTGGTTCATACAGGTGCTGAAATTGTGTTGAAACTCGGGATGTTATTAATTATACACTTTATTTAGGTAATTTAAATTAACTCTTCTAGCAAGTTAATTAATCATGAAAGTTTTATGCTCAGAGGCACAGGAGTTCAAACAGGGTCCATATGCCTCCTCTATTGTTACTCGTTGCTGAACACATATGTCTCAATCAACTGCTCAATGAAACCACCAACTCCAGAAAATATATACATCCCTCTGCAACCAGAAATATTGTTCAAGTGATGAGCTTTTTCAGCTTCACTCAATAGTGTGGCCACATGGATTGTACAGGGTGGCATGTTTCTTCCTTGAAGTAAGCCTTGCCACACCATTCGTCACGCCAAAGACATTTTTTCTTTCTCTTTAAAAAACAAACTATATCTGATAGGTCTATTAGTCCTACGCTTTGTAGTATTGTTGCACCAAATCCCTTGAGTATTAGGAACTAATACAATGAACCCAATGGCAGTTATGTCACTGTGGATGACAAGGAAAAGGCAGACAACATTAAACTGAGATCTATATTCACAATATGAAAACAGACAAGAGAACAAGAAACAAGGCTCAGCACTTAACAAGAAGAATTGTATGATATATGACTTCATGACAAAGAAACATGAGGGTATAAATAGACAAACTGATTACAGTCTTAAAAGGGAACACTTGGACACAATCAGGTAACACACCAATGACAGGTCAAGTGTGGAGATAGAACAGAAGCCAAGACAAATGCACGTAGGCATAGCAAACACACGCACATACCATGAACTCAGAACTAAGCAAAGAACAGTGCTTGTTGCACTGTGAAACTGGCCAATTTCTTGATAGGGGAAATTCAAGATGGTCAATAGGTAGCAGGTCACTTAGAATTTTTCCAGGAACAAGTCAGAAACTCTGCAAATGCATATGGTAGTGATACCCTTTAGTGTACTCTGGTTCCCTCTTTGCAGTCCCCAGGTCTAAAAACCTGAACACATCACTGCTTCCTGTCACAATCTCCCAACTTGCTGAGGCATGCTCCTTTCTGCGGCTGTTAGGTCATGCTGAAATGCCCCATTAACATTTAATAATGTGATATAAAATATTACAAAGGCTAATAAAAAATGCATGCCATTTTTGTAAGGCCTGTGCAGTGCTGTCTGTTTGGGTGATATTTTTAAGGACATGAAAACTCTGGGTCTAGTAAAAATAGCATCTCTCTCAGGCAGGCTGCTGGGATGTACCGTACCTATGGGCTCTATATTTTCCGTGATTCCATTCTGCAGTCTTTTCTGCATCTTTTTTTTTTTTTTTTTTTAACTTCTGGCATCTCTACACATACAATCAGTGACAATTAGTGCAAGAAGCAAGCTATAAAAAAAAAAAGTAGTTTGGAGACTACAATTACACTACTCACGTCTCTGCTCACTTCTAGACTGACTATAAGATTAGCAATTCTTCACAAAGAAGAGCAAGACATTAAAGCTTTGATTGACAGCCTAGGGCAACACAGTGGGTCTGCTGCTTTTTCTGCTTTATATAAGAAAAAGAGAAGTGCTCAGTGATTGGCAGTGTGTTTGTGCTGGTCTCCCTGGTGCTTGCTGAGAAGATGAGAGGAGTGCAGGAAGAACAACGCCTAGATCGCAGCTTCCTCTTCACTCCACTGCTTTTGCTGCTGCTAAGAAGATGGGCTGGAGAGGTAATTTCGTTTGACTAAATAGTGGTCATAAGTTGCTTCTTATGTCTAACCTCTGTTTTACTGAGCCAATCAATGTCTGTCGTCCCTGACCCTGCAACTCTATCTCTCCCTATTTGTGGTCTTTCCCCCATTTTTCTACTTGAGAATAGTAACCAAGAAAGTGTCAGCACTCAATTTCTCTTTGGATAATATGCGACTGTTGGCTGATCTCTTTTCTGCTATCAGTTGATCACAATCTCCAGCATTATCTTGGACAAGCTATGGTAAGATAAGCAAGTGGAGTTTGAAGGATCACCCACTTTAACACAGAGGGAATTTGATACAGATCTAAATACAGTAAATCACTGCAGAAATGCAATGGAGCTTGTTTTTTTTTTCTTCTGGAAACAGCCCTGAGGTGATGGGTTAGAATTGGAGATGCTATCAAGTGGAATACATTGGGAAGATGTGAGATGAAGCCTCCCGGGTCTCTTCTTTCCCCCATATCTCTTCTTTCCCCCATATCTCATACACTCTTTTCACAACCTTCATCCTTGGATCTTTTCTCTCTCTCTGTTATCTTCTTATCTTTAATCTCTGCTGTGGTCTCTAGAGTACAATGCAGCTGCATGAGTTTGGTCCAAAAAAAATTACAAAAAAAAATGGCCTTAGTATTCTGCTCAACTTCTCCTTTCCCCCTTTCCCTACCTTCTCTGAGGCTTAGATCTGGAACCCTTAAGGTCAGGATGAAAAAAAGGACAAAAAGAAGACAAACTGGACTGTGGTAACATGTGAAGAATGCATCCTGGCCTTGCAGCATCACCACCCTCCTTGTTGTGGAAGAATCTCTCAAGTCTATGTTTTCAGGAGGATAGAGGTACCCTGGAAATAGAATGGTGTGTTTAAGTAAGACTTAAGTGTAGATTCTTATAGACACCTCAGACAAGAAAGCTACATTAAGCTATCGCTAGGAGTGTAGCTATTGGGTATGTTCTATTCTAACACCTTTCATAATCCCAATGAAAGGTTGCATCACTTTGTATCTGAATAGCTACTTTGATGTTGGATTTTTTTTCATTTCCTTTCATCAATGTTCTTAATCAATGTTTCATGTCTGGAATATGTTTCACTTCTCTAGGTTTTCAGCACAGAGACGATATGTGTAATTAATGCCCTCTCTCAGTCATCGTTTCCATAATGCATAGTGTACACCACACTGGAGGTGGAGTGTGCCAAACTGCTGAGCCTGCCACTGGTGATCGCACAATTGAGCGAATTGGATGTGACAGACCAAGCCGGGGTTAGGTCCACCAAGGTGCATTATGGGCTATTGGGAGCAGCGAAAGGGAGGAGGTATAGGAAGAGGGGTAGGAAAAAGAGGACACAACCAGAAAGAGAGGAAGGCATAGGAGCTGAGAAGAAGGCCAGTCAGATAATGTTTTGAGCTAACAAAGCCTTATCTTGACAGGAGCTGTCCACCAGCGCACTGTTGAAACATGGCATATGGTCATCAGAGCTGTTTTAAATCCCTTCTGCAAGACTGATGGTGGGGAGCTGGTGGAGCAGAGGAATATCTAGACAGGAATATGATTTGATTTTATGTAATTTTACCTCAGGTCATCACTTCCATTGACATCCCCCCCAATTCGATCACAATGACTACTGACATTTGAAATTTCTAATGGACTCATGTTACCTTTCTACTGCACCTTCAGGCTTGTGATCTTTAAAAGATGTTTAAACTTTGACTACATATTGAATTATATGTGTACCTTTGAGCAGATAAGCACACTGAGTGGTTGCTATTTTCTTTGCTGGAGTGGTGCAAAAAGCACTAGCCAGCAGCAGAAATGGGTGCATCACATCCTCTGTTGGATAAAATAGGGTGCATACATGGTTTGTTCCAAGACAGCAGAGAGAGAGAAAGAGAGAGAGAGAGAGAGAGATAGAGAGAAGCGAAAGACAGAGATAGATTTACGTTTCCATTGCCTCTCTTTGTAGAGTTAAAGTTCATACAGGCAAGCTTGACACAAAATTATCTGCTTCAAGAAGCAATTTTTTTTGGCCATAGTAACCCCTTTGCATTTGTGGTGAACAGAAAAGCATCTCAACACGTTTAACCTTGAGGCAGAGGGCTACAAACAGTAGAAGATCACATTGGATTCCACTCCTGCCAGCCAAGTACTGGACTCTGAGGCTACACTGGGCACAGGGCACCTGGTCTTTTCCTAATCTTCAACTGTCCTGTGAATAAATGCTTTATACATAATAAATGCTTTATACAAACTAACAGAAATGCTCCAAAGCTGTATAAGTATCCATGGAGAGGAGCCATAGAAATGTTTCTTACCCAAAAGAAACATATAATTTTATTGGTTGGGCCTGGCTCTCTGACCTGGGCACCAGGTTAAAGGTGAGCATGAAACACTGATGAAGCTGCCAGATCATGCAACATAAATGTCTTCATGCTGAGCAGTAAAACCTTAGAACTCACTCAGAACCAAACCACGTGTTGTTTTCAGAGGGCAAGCATTGCCATAACATATAGGGTAAGTACATGAAATAATAATAGCATAGCCATAAATTATGCAGTGCTAATGTTTTTAGAGGATGTGTAACATGCTTCCAGTTCCCTTCAGAGATTTGTAACAGCCGAGTTGGAAATAGACCCTCACCTTGGACTAATGGCAGCAGTGATTGCCTATTCATGAATGAATACTTTTTTGATAACATTTTAATTTAAAGTTTGTTCATAAATTAGTTAAAAGTTAATATATAACTAATGACTGATGAATAGTTGTCATATAGCATGTAAAATAAAACTAATATCAATATTTAATTAATACCTATTTAAATTTTATTAAAGTGCAGTGAGGATGGAATCCCAACATTGCACACATCGTTATTCAGACCTTAGATTTAACTACAGACTTAATTGATATTCAGAAGTTATTTGAGAGTGATGCATATGTGGCAGAGTCTGTCTAAAATAGAGGCGTGCCTCAGTTCTGACCTTGGACCAGTATTGGTCCAGCGTCACTTTCTGACAGTTTGATGTAACCACAATATGAAACAGTGAAATTTAGGTTTTGGGCTGTAAATGCTATTATTAATTAATTTATAATATTGTCCCTTTAAAGTTCATGAAATGCTTTTTTTGCGTAGAGGACATCAGAGGAGACAGCAACTTATTCAGAGACATTGCTTATCTCGAGAACCAAATTATTTACAGAAAACACAGAAAATCAATTGACTCCTATTAGATGTTTATTTCAAGGCTTGCTGTATTCTCATTCACATATCCTCGTCTTTTTTTATAAAAATTGTCTCTTGATTTTACTTCACTTCATACTGTATTACATTTGACAGCAAAGAAAAAATACAATTTACTTATTCAGTTTGCATTTTTTCCATGCTTAAAGGTATGTGATTGTGTGTAAACGCAGTGGTTCTGACACTATTGAAAACTCTGTCTCGAATGCTTCTACTCCAGAAAAATCTGCCAACCTCAGAGGTGTAAACTGCATGCAGGTGATTTATGTATTTATGTTTATGGCACATCCAGAAAATCGTGCTTAACCCATCTCTGAATACACTTAACCCCATAACTTTTGTTCTTAAATTGCTGATTCTGATTACATACTATAGATATGAAGTTAATATAAGTATTAGCCATCAGAATTTTCAAGTTACATGATGCTCATTCTTTGAAAGTTTTATTTCTCAACTTAACCATAGCTATGACTTCCAGCTCAAAACTCTGCTTTGTAAAGTTTGATCTTTGCGGCACTTAATATAAAATGCCCCCTGCCTTGGAGGACTTGGAGGTCGCACATTTTTTTCTGCTGTCACTTGACGATTATGTCTCCGTCTGATGGTGACTGAGGTCATGTTGGGTATAAAAGGTAACGTTGGCATAAACAGTAAACTGAAGAAATTAATTTTCGTTGACCCTGGTATTCTGCTAAAGCTAGCGGCATTGCATAACCTGCATTTGATGTCATGTGAAATCAACTGGGAAATGGCTTATACTTCCGGTTAGTAAAAAAAAAAAACGCTTGTGTTCCATTTCCTTTCTAAAATTCATACACTAGACTGTAGAGTACATAGTGAACAGTGTAAGAGTATAATATGTCATTTGGGACACAACTTTGGTCTGTATTCGCTGATGAGCAATGAGTAAATGTACCCTGTGCCGTGTGCAGATCAACTAATCGATAATGATATTCATTGACAATGATTTTCATGTTTGATTATTATCGGTTATTATCGAATTAGTTGTTGCAGCTCTCGCATGTTTCACTAGCTTTGTTTTGATCTGACATGTAAAGCATAAACTACCAATGACATTATGGTTATATGATGTGAAGATATCATGTGAATAGAAAAAGTGTAAAACTGAAAGTGTGGCTTACTCTAGAAGTTGCTGGCCAGAATTCAAAGTTATTTTTCAGGTTGATTGTCTGATTGTGGTACGAGAGGAATCAGTGACAAGACTCACTCATCACATACTCATCACGAATTGCAGTGAACACCACGAAATGGTGTGAACACACATAATAGAACTGTGATTAGTCATCTGGGATGCTGTCTTTGCTAAGAAACACTTATATGCCTACTGGTGTTATGTTTATTTTCCCATCTCTCTCCATCTCAGGAGACTTGGTCTCTTAATGGAGCTGCTAGTACTCGCACTCTTAGAACAGGACTGGCTTTTTCACTATCACCACAGGCAGATAGCAAGAGTGGAGGTATTCTCTTTACTTCACCAGCAAATTATATTATTACTAGATTTAAAGCAACATTTGGTGATGAAGCATATGTTGTAACAGAAAGGGTTGAGGTATGATCATGGAAAGGAAGTATTTGTTCATATATTATTCACTACAATTTGGTCTGGGAAAATGGCTTGTACTTTGTATTAGAAAGCCCTTGTGCTGTGTTAATTTGCACTCTCAAAATGGTGACATAATTTTAACTGACGATCTGACACAGCTAAAAATTCTCCGCAGCAGTGAAATTCACTTACTAGGCAACGGCTTTCAAACACTGTGGCAAAGTAACAACTTTCGAACTATGCTGACTTACTCGTTTCTCTATCCTGCATGTTACAAAAACCACAGCTGATATTAATTGGTGATTAATAAGCATTTACAGCTTCCATGAAATCTGTAACTATGGAATTACACCCAATGGGGCAGGGTCTATAATGGGGTTAGGGTTGCATGATGCCTTTACCACCTTTAAGTTGATTATTTTCCAATAACATTACATCCTGAAGTGATTTATTCCTCTTCTACCACAGCAATTTGCCAGTGCTAACATTTTTCCATTGATAAAAATATCTACATTTTATCCATTCATAGTTACAGTTAATACTGCAGAACATTCATTGAATTAGTTCCTGTTATCACTTACATTATAACAGCTATAAGCAATTATTCCCTCACTAGACTCTCTTTATCTCTTGTTTATCTCTAATATGCAGCTTATATAAATGAGAAACTATAAAACGCAAATTGCTCAGTCCTGAGAACGACAGAAAGCTTGAATTACAGCTTACTGACGTTGGAGACTCCTTCCAAAAATACAAAATAAACATCTCCTCACAGAAAACTTCACCATATCAACGTGTTTTTTATTTCGTTTGAGGTGCATCTGCCATACAAGTCCCTGTGTAATTTGTTACTATAGAAACAATAGTGTATAAGAATAAGCACTAAGGACTATATTGATTTCCCAGTGCAATTCAGTGTTATGAGTTATTTTCTGTAAATGTATGGCATATAATCCTAATTAGGTCCATTTCCAGTTCCTACAAAAAGTGGAAAAGTTCAAGGGGATGAACACTTATGCAAGGCACTATGATATATTAATTTACAGTTTTATTAGCAAAAAAAGTGAAATATATCGTAAATTATTTATAGTTTTCTATACCTTCCTTTTTTGTAAAAATCATTTCTGTATAAAAAATGGCAAGTGTCATTTAAAAAAAAATTCTCAGATAAAAAAGCACCTTTGTCTTAACCACACCTCTAGTGTAGTGACTCAACATACTCTTATTTTTTATCTGCTTCTTTTTTGTGTCTGGTCCTTTCTGGTTCTTGTACCTGGCTTGCACCAACTCTCTCTCTCTCTCTCTCTCTCTGCTGCAGAGCTGTCTGCCTGTCCTACGTAGCACTCTCACAGAGTCTCTTCCCCATACACCCATGCGCACACACTTTCGTTCTCAAGGCTATTTACCTGCTTCTGCAATGCTACATAGAGATAAATGAGGTGTGTATGTGTGTGTGAGGGAAAGATAGGAAAAGATAGAAAGGCCTAGAAGAACTTTAGAAGAAAGTGGGTTGTGCTCTCAGAGCTATGCAGCAACACAAACAGGGCTTGAGTCATCCTGGTGTTTGTGTCAACCTCCAAATCCCTCATGAGAGGACAAAGGCAGGTAGAGAGGGGGAACACGTCCGTTCTGAGAAAGAGTGACATGGACGTAGGGGCAGTTGGCTGAAATGGCACCACTTTAAAGACTGTCTTTGTGAGGAAACAACAATTCACACAGCAGTGTGTTGTGTGTCTTGTAAAAAAAGGAAAGTATAGGAGTCAAACTACCTAAACATCTTCTCACACAATGGAACAATGCTGCTTTTCAGATGCCTGGTGATTTGATATGTCTGAACACTGTTGCTTTCTTGACATTATAAATATTTGGAAACCTGTGTTGGAGGTGAAAATGCCTTTGTTTTCCTGAATGCACTCCAAGAGATAATGGGTTGGTGTCTGACAACAGAACGGCTGAAAGCCTGTGACTTTGTGAACTGTCAAATGGAAATCTGCAAGAGCAACTACAACAACATTAGCTGCAGTTTCTTGTGCAGTGCATAAAGGTCAGGTGTGAGAGATGAGTGTGAGATTTGAAGCTGTCTGATAATCGCTGACAGAATTTATGATGATCCCAATTATAAAATCTTTGCATTCAAGTGAAGTGTTAATGTTAGAATGTTAGCTAGGTAGAGATCCTCCTATTCTGATTTACCCTTATTGGAAAGGTCGACACACTCCAAGCAACAGGTCTTGATGTAAACCAATTCCTATGGCACGGATATTCAACTAAAATTTGTATATGTCCATTTACAGTACATAATATTCCTTACTTACAAAGATCCTGATGTACAACTAACATGACTGAATAGTGAACAGTTACCATTAATGTTTAGTTCATAGCTATTAATACGACAATTAGTAGTCTGTTAGTATATTTGTCATGTATATATATCATGTTACCACTTTTGACCACAGCCACTAAACAGAAGTAAACAGAGACATGCGAGTTTTGAATTTGTCACATTATCTTCAGTTCCCAACACAAACTACATTACATTCCACTGTGCACTTCCACAACAGATTGCATTTCCTACAATACACAACTACAAACCCCGCAACGGGATCAATCACATGAATAATATCCACAATCACTGTCTCTGGAATAATAACTACACACATCTGTAGACAATCACAGCTTCTCATTTAAACAGCCAGAAATTTCATTAAAACATAATGAAGTCTCGCTCCTAGTGACGATTCCACGCCTGCTGTTTATTTGTATGTTCAACCAGATCATGACCTTTGTTCGTTTACTCGCTTTGATTTGTATTTTGTCTACATTGCCAATTGCCTGACTAATTGCTAATTTTTTTACATAGATTTGTGGATTTGCCCTCCTGATTTGTTTGCTCTGTGGACCCTACATTTGCATGTAACTCTGTGCATGATTCATGGGAAAATAAACACATTCATCTCTGCCCATTCTGTTTCATCATTGACTTGTCAAATTAAACAAGAGACGGTAAATAAAATAATAATAAAGGATCTGCTACAGAACCCAAGATGGTTCAAGTTCTGAAAACTAGTCACTGAATCACAGCCTGTTTTCTGCCCCCCACTGAAATACTCTGTTGTGTTCACATCCGGAACCCTTGGTCTTTGGCTCAATCCACGAAGTAAAAGGAGGAATGATTGATCTACTATTAACCTCTGAAACCATGCTTTCCTCTATGAAGATTAAAATGTAAAGGGTAGTAACAAACCTGAAACCTCGATTACTTCAAAAATTACTTCCAAATATTCTACTTGTAATTGTAGTTTGAATGAATGTTCACATGCAATGTTTGGTCGAAAACTCATTCATTCTTTTAAAAAAGTGATTCTGGTCACAGCGATTCCAGAGCCTAAAGCTTAAAGCTAGAGAATAAAGCTTGAATACACCCAAATGGGATTCCAGTCTATCACAAGGTACCATACACAAAGATTCACTCACTCACACACACACACACACACACACACACACACACACACACATTCACCCACTGGGGCATTTAAGAGTAGACACTCCACCTACAAGCATGTTTTTGAAGAAGAAACCAATGAACCAGCGAGAACATGCTAAACTCCACCCAGACAGCAATACATACAATTCAGTTACTGCTTATCTGTGTATATATTTACAATTATTCATTTTGTATATGCTTTTATTTTACATTCTGAAGAGGTAAAAGAACTACAGTGGGTTTCTGGAATTCCTAGGTTTTGACCGCATATCCTTCGGCACAGCCTTTACTACTGAGTCACAGTAGGACTTAGTTCCTGAATGTGTCAATGGAGGGCTGGTGATATGGGTTTTATGTGGATACACAGTGAAACACTGCTGCAGCTATACACAGAGATAAACTCAGAGTGAATAGAATACACACTCTGTTATAAATCTTTACTGTTCAATGGGTTTGTTTACAACAATTTCCTATCTGCTGTTTGGAGCCTAAAGTGAATTGGATAGGAATAAATTGACCCTGCAGCATTGCAACATGAAGATTCTAACTATAGTTAGATGTCATAAACAGGCACAAATGAAAAAATGATCAATTTAAAGGTGATATCAAAATGAGGGTGTGGGTAATGATAATACTTCTTAAAGCAAAAAGAAATATTGAGCAAATCTGGTATGCAAAGTTTTGTGTCAAAACCAAAACAAGACAGTTGATGATTGGAAAAAGATTGAGGAAACTGTGCACACAGTAGCTTTGGATTCCAGTTCTTGGCTGACAGGAGTAGAAACTGATGTGGTCTGCTCCTGTTGTAGTCCATCTGCTTCAAGGTGTTGTGTATTCTGAGATGCTTTTCTGCTCATCGTGGTTGTAAAGAGTGGTTATTTCAGTTAACGTAACCTTCTTGTCAACTCGAACCAATCTGACCATTCTCCTCTGATTTCTATCATCAATAGTCATTTCCACCCGCAGAAGTGCCGCTCACTGGATGTTGTTTTGTTTTTCACATCATTCTGTGCAAACCCAATAGAATACTGTGTATGAAATTCCCAGGAGATCAGAAGTTTCTGAAATACTCTAAACATCCCATCTGGCAATAGCAACCAGGCTACGCTCAGTCACTGATGTTCTGATGGTTCTATAGTGAGTTGATTTAAATTCCATAGGTTTTTAAAATTTGCAGTCCTTTCTAGGAATGCTAAAGGCAACTTGGTGTATAAATCTAACACATAGATAGAATTCATTTATCAACAATAGTGTTTGTACATGATAACCTTAATCCAAAAGAGATGGAAAATGAGAGGATTTACAACATAGGATCATTTTGTAATTAAGTTTTTAGAATAGGAGATAGGATATTCCTTCATATCGCCTCTCAAATTGAGTCCTGAGTAGAATACCAATTCATATTTTGACAATCAGATCAGTGATGCAGGCTCATAATTCACCAGTCCATACAAGGTAATGACTTTCTTAATATTATTTGTCATATAACATTCACTTAAAGGGCTTCACTTTGATTTAATGATTGAAATAGGGAGACAGCATGAATGCATCAGCAACAAGACAGTGCCAGTAATATCACATGGCCATGAACAGAACGCATCTTATCTCTTGGCAACTAAATATCCACTTGGTGTAAAGATTTTGACTGAGACTGTGGTTGACACGACTAAAATTAGCAGAAACGATGTTGTACCGAACAACTCGAAACAGAGATGTGGCATATAATGCTGATCTAATGCCTGACAATGTTGCGTGATTAATGTAAGGTGGGAGCAATGGGGTACCTGACAGTTCAATCTCATGTCTGCGGCGAGGAATATACAGAGTAGAAAAAATGCAATTCTGTTTCTTTAGTCTGTTCAACAAAGCAGAGTTAGGACTAAAAGCCTCAGCAGTCATTCATGATGAACACAATGCATGTTGCTGTACTCGGGCTAACAGGATGTAACTGTGTTGTTATTTCCACACTGGTTTTAATGTGGTACAAATAGTATTAAATCTGTGCTTTTCAGGCAGCTCAAAAGGTAGCAGCAGAAAGCAGTTTATAAATAAAAGTAAACACATATGTGAAGCAGTCTGGGAAAACCCACTGAATGTCGCTGTGGCTGAATTTCATCCAAAAAATCTTTTTCCAGAACTGGGATTTTCTGCCTATACAAAGAGTACTTCAACACCTCAAAACTAACTAAATAAATAAAGAAAATGCAATCACAAAACATACGGAAAATGCTTTTATTTACTTTTGAATTGTAAATAAATGTCTTGTCTTTCTTCCAGCCAAGGTTAAGGATGTACAGTATATCAACAGCCAACTCAAGGCCCTTGGTCTACATATGGTGGCATAAATTTTTAATAGGCAACATATAATTTAAAAAAAAAAGTAGTGGACTAGGCATCTTTTCACCAGTTTGTACACTTTATGTGACATACGTGTAATCTGACAAAATGTCAAAATAGTTAAACTAGTAGATATTCCCACAGTGGTTACTAATCAACTAGATTAGGCAACCGTTACTACATATTTATGCTAAAACTTTACTAGTTAGAGTTACAGTTTAGTTACAGCACATGCAAAAGAGAAACACCGTTCAGCTCACGAAAACCGTTTAGAAATAGTCTTCAGAACTATATATAGTTAAAAAGAAAAAATTCATATTTCAAATCTTGTGAATCTTGTGTTTTTCCCAGGCCACCGTACAAATATTCTGCAAAGTCTAGCAAGCATACGTTTAAATTAAAAGTAAATATCATCTGGAGCAGAGTGAGAAATTTGGTTTGATTGAAGCTGCAGACACATGACAGGAAAAGTTCTGCGATGGTACTGCTTTCAGAGACAGTGCCATTTTCTTCTTCGGCTTACAAATAAACATGCCATCAACCCAGTTATTTAGCAAGAAATGTCTCAAAACCATCTGGGGATAAAATAAGCAACAGCTTCTTTTCTGAAATCATTATAGAGCAATTTGTAATGGATGATTTTGTGGCATCCAGGAACTGACTTCAGGGTGATGTAGAGTCTCTTTAAATAAGAAACCATAACATAAATTTTTCACTGGATCTCTTCATTCACAATGAAACCATTTTCCTCTGCACTGTGGTCTTATTACCAGACTTACACAGTCATAGAGAGGAAAAAACAACACATTCCTCTGGGGTGTTTCAGGAGAGCTGGGGCATATGGACAAACAACCAAGCGACCTACTGTATGATGCATATTCTACCCATGGGTGAGGGAACTGGAAAGAACCCCCCCCACCCCCCACTGTTACTGCAGCAACGTGCCAATCCAAAGCACAGAGTGCAGCCTTGTTTGGAAGTGCTCTTCAAACCTCTTGGAAAACATCTGTGTCTTCGAAAACACAATGCACGATGCACATTAGAATCAATTTAGAGAATCTCTAAGTCTTACATGAAAGAATTAGGACAAGGGCGAATTGATGGTTCCAGATTATTTTGTGTATTAACACACTGTACAGTAAGCTATAGGAGACTCAGTCTTGTCTCCCTCTCTGATTGTTGCTAGGTTACAAACTGGGACGTGGCTTGACACATACTAGGGGGCTGCTGCTGATTTCATCAGTCTCCCATCTGCACAATATGAGATGCATGCTTTTTCCCTCTTTTTTAACTTGTTCTTGCTTCACAAAGAAGAAGAAAATTACTTGCATGCAAAGTTTTTCATTTGAGAGTCATGACATGAATGTGTTATTTTTCAGCAGTGCTTTCTTAAACATGCTGATTGATATTGTGGGCAATCATTTAAATCAGTAGTGCTTCCTGCTTCACACTGATGTTTACTATTTATGAAAAACAATATAGGAGAATATATAGGAAAAACAAACAGCTTCTCGGGGGCATGGTGGCTTAGTGGTTAGCACAGTTGCCTTGCATCTCTGGGGTTGGGGGTTCAATTCTCACCTCCACCTTGTGTGCATGAAGTTTGTATATTCTGCCTGTGCTTTGGGGGTTTCCTCCCAGGTCCAAAGACATGCATTGTAGGCTGATTTTCTGTAGTGTGTGAATGGGTGTGTATGTGAGTCCATGTACAATTGGTCCTTGGGTGTCCAGGGTGTCCCATGTGTTGTGCACCAAGTCCCCTGGGATAATCTCCAGGCTCCCCCACAACCCTGTATAGGATAAATGGTACAGAAAATGGATGGATGGCAAAAAAGGCTTTTCTCCAATCTATCCCATATGGGTCTTTATCTCAGTTCTGCCCAAAATGTCAGTTTGCATTCCCAGTTCTCTCCTTCTGTACCAGCAGCTCCCTGACAATACCATCCATCCATCCATCTTCTACTGCTTACTCCTTTTCAGGGCCACGGGGAACCTGGAGCCTATCCCAGGGAGTATCAGGCACAAGGCGGGGTACACCCTGGACAGGGTGCGAGTCCATCGCAGGGCTCCCTGACAATACGTTTACATTAAAATATTTGTAATGTTCTTAGTGATTTGGTGTTATTTTGTTAGTTAGTGTTGTATTTTCATTATACCTGTAAGAGGTTAGCTCTTGTGTGCCACACCGACAGCACAGCAGGTGTTTAATAAAAGAAGAAAAAAATGCAGCTCAATCACAGTCAGGGTAGCTCATAAGAGCAAGAGCTTCTTTTTTAACTCACCATTTTCCAGTGATGTTCAATGTCAAATTAATGAGAAAGCCAATATAGAAGTAGTGGACACATTGGTGCAAACGTTGGACTCAAAGTTGTGCTCATTTATGGCATAGACTTGCCTCAGCTAGTTAGTGATCTAAGAGATGACAAGTGCAATGGCATTGCTGGCCATATTACCATGAAAGCTGGACGCTCTGAAAGCTGATCGGCAGTGTGTACAGAGTGCTGGACAGACTAAAGTGCTGCTGCATCACTGTCGTTATGTAGAGATAAAACACAGGTTAAATACCACTGCTGCCACTATCAAATGGCATTTGGGGTGATGTAGGATGCGATTAGCCAAAGAGAAAACAGACCAACATTTTCAAAAAACATTGATGTGCAAATCATGCAGAGTGGATTTTTTCTGTTATAAACCATAGCTTTTTCTTTATAAACTCTTCCAAACAATATGTGATCTTAAAGCTAGAATCAATAAACCATACCTGGTCTGAGAGTGTCTAATTTAGCCATTGTCCTTCCACAATGCTACTGTTGTAAATGCTCTTGAAAACTGACAATATTGCTGTTTGTCCACCACTCAAATTATAGCATGCAATTAATCTAACCAACACAAAGTGGCCTTTTCATGCTAGAACGGTAATGGAGCTGAACGGTGACTGCCCACTTTTTCAACACCGCAGGTTCATTAACTGCAGAGACTTTTCAGAGAATTCTTAAGTAAAGAGTTTAAAGCGCTGAATCAAACCAATCTCCAATAGATGAATTATGACCTTATAGCAGTTTCTAAAATAACATATTTAGAGGTATTAAACTGTATACTTAATGTATTTTATTTCAATGTAGAGTGCTATGCAAAAGTCTTAAGTATGTCATAAATTCTGTAACACAAACATGCCTTCTTCAAAAGTATTAATTTTATTACTATATTGAACAGTAAGCTTGACTGATTGATTGATTACTTCATTGTCTATTCTGGAAAACTTTGATTTCACAAAAGCTACAACAAAAATATATTTTTTTTCCTATACCTGTTACTGTGATAAGGTCTCAGTTTACTTTATACCTAAGCGCAGTTGAATTCTCAACTGATTGCTCAAAAGGTTGATTCATTTTCTATAACAGCAGCTGTACCATCACAGGTTAATATTAATGTGCTTGTTCTAATATGTTATCTTTTTGCACTATAACTCATTTATAGTGACTTGAATGGTGAATAATAAAAAACAAACAAAAAAAATGTTTTGTTATGTAACCTAAGAAAATGTATAAATGTTGCTCATTGAGTTATTGAAGGAGACTCCAGTATCAGTGCTTTGGAAGAGTATTCAGGACAGAGGATGTTGTGTTTTCTGGTTTTTATGTAACAAGACGTTTTTTTTCTTTTTTTTTTTTTTTTAAATCTTATTAAGATTTTAAGAAAGGTTGGTGAGGGAACCATTTATAGGTGCTTTGATATAAGTGATAACAGGAATGCACAGGAATCTTGCAGACCTTCCACAACATTAGATGTAACTAAAATTTTAATAAAAACATGTTTGTTAATAAATTTAAAATTGTAATTGTTGACAAATCCCTGTGGTATAAGAGGAATAACTCTCTCCCCTTCCCCTGTCATGGATTATTTTCCTCTAATAACACACCTAAAAGTGTTTTATTCCTAACCTAACTAACTGCAATTGAGTAGACAGACTTTACGGTTGAAATGAAAACATGTCTATTGCATATAAAGCATTGTTACCCTGTATTACATCATGTTATTATTATTATTATTATTATTATTATTATTATTATTATCACCACCATTATGCCATCTTATGATTTACATTTCCTTCAAATTATAGTACTGAAGCTCAGCTCTACTTTCCATTCACTTCTCTCCGCTGAGACCCTCAATTTAATCCTGACTACTGTAATCATGAATGACTTGTTACTCTCCTAAAGTTCACTGTTGTGCCTGTGTGATTACTGTTGTACTGTATTGATTTGCCATGATTGATTAGCAAAATCCACCATAAAGCCAAGCTAATGCACAATGATTTCTGTTTTAAAAAACTTTTTAAATGTTCATACCTCATTGTTTCATAGGATTTCTGAATGCTATGCCAAGACAACCATGCCTTAAAAAATGACATTATTAATTCTTCTACTACTGTCTGGCATCTACAGAAGATCTTAAATTTATCAATTTAATTGTACAGATTACATAGCAAATTTATTGAGCATATTTAGTCATCCCCCAAATGATCGAATTATCATTCCTGGCTAGGCCACTGGGAGAATTGATGTGAATGGTGTACCAAATGATGGTATGAAGGCACTCTGTGCAAATATTTGCACCTAGAAAGCAATCAGAGATAAGATTAAAAGGTGGTGAAGGCTGTAGGAGTCTTGAAGACACAGTACACTCAGACAGTTCAGCTGGATTGTGGAGGAGCTACTGGAAAACCTAAGAAGTCTCCTGTGAAAAGACACCATGTTTACAGTGGTGCAAATGTCTCTGCCAATTGCGTCACTGTCGCTGATGACTCTAAAGAATTCTCAATCATTTCCTCCAAGACACCAGGTACCCAGCAGAGCGGCTCCAAAAAACAGAGAGAAAATGCTTTGCAATCATGATGAATATGAGGTTTACTGGAAAAGGAAAAGGAAGCAATAAGCTGAGGAATTGTAAAATTGCCCAAGACTCTTGTCTTTCTGGTGCATCTGCAATTCCTTTACTGTGACAGAAAAAAAACAATAAACCAGGGCCAAAACTCTGTTTTTCTGCAGGCATTCCATCTCAGTGATTACATCTAATCTGGAAGGGGAAAAAAAAGAGTTCACATATTTTCCAGGATATTGTGTGAGAAATGGAGAACCCAGAACTGAATTTAGACTGTGTAGATCTGAGTGAGCAGACACTTAAAACAACGGGGTTGCAATTAGACTGAAATTAGGCTGGAGGACTATACAGAATGGAAAATAATCAGAGCAGCTGAAAAGCACAACTCCTGACCCAGCCACTCGGAGAAGCCATAAAAGCAGCACAACAACAATGGACCCTAAATCATTGTGTCAATGCAGCAAAGTGCACAGGAAACACTTCACTGTGTAAAAAATGGCTATAAATTAGAGAGAGCAAAAGTAAGAGAGCTGCAATCAAAGGCCTGCTAGGTCAGTCATACTCTTCGGGGTTCAGGTCATTTCTGCTGTTGATATTAAATATTTGAGTGAGTAACACTTGATCTGTCTCTAATTTGCCTTCTCTCTTCTCTTCAACAGAATTTAGAGAAAATAGAATACATATTTATATGTATTCTATTGAAACAATGAAACTTCCCTTTTTCAGGAGACTATATTTTAAAGATCATTTTGTAAAAATTCAAATAAGCTTTACAGATTTTTATTGGAAAGGGTTTAAACAAAGTTTTTCATGCTTGTTCACTGAACCATAAATAATTATTGCACATGCACCTGTGGAACAGTCCTTAAGACATGAACAGTTTACAGGCGGTAGGCAATTAAGGTCACAGTTACAATAACTTAGGACATTAAAGAGACCTTTCTACTGACTCTGAAAAACACCAGAAGAAAGATGTCTAGGGTTCCTGCTCACCTGCGTGAACATGCCATGGGCCTGCTGCAGGGAGGCATGAGGACTGCAGATGTGGCCGGAGCAATAAACTGCAATGTCTGTAATGTAAGACACCTAAGACAGTGGTACTGGGAGACAGGAAGGACAGATGATCGTCCTTGCAGTGGAAAATTACATGTAAACATGTGTCCCCCCAGACGTGATCGAGATTTTGCAAAAATGTCTTGGTGGAAGAGTGGAGTAACATCTCACAGCAAGAACTAACAAATCTGGTGTAGTCCCCCCCCCCCCCCCCCCCCCCCCCGGTTTGTTCAGGGACACATTATTCCATTTCTGTTCATCAAATGTCTGTGAAACTTGTTCAGTGTATGTCTCAGTTGTTGAATGGTTTTGATGTTCATACAAATATTTACACATGTTAAAAAATTTGCTGGAAATAAAAGCAGTTGAATATGAGAGGACATTTCTTTTTTTACTAACTATATATTGATATACAGGTTTATTATGTATAAAGCTATAGAAACTGTTTGATATTCTATTTACTCCCCATCAATTATGTAAGCCCCAATCCAAAAGCAAAAGTTCTCCATTTGCATCTTAATATGGTCGACTTCAGACTCATGCAGGGGTCATACTGGATGCAAATAAAATTAGCCTGATGGAAAAGGCAATTCATTTGAATGGCAGGGGAGGTGATATGCAAACAAAGGAATCACATCCACCTCTTGTGATTTTGCTTCATGCCAAGTTCTATGTAGATCACACATTTAGATCACCAAATACAGCCAGCTGCCTGGCTTCGTTAGGCCCACACAAACCTGAAATTTATTTTGAAACAGTCAGTAGTACCTACTACTTACTCCACACTAGACCAGTGATATTTATGATTTCACACCAAAGCCATAGCGTGGCGACCACCTGTGCACCGCACACACACCATTGTACAGCATGTATGGCCTCATATCTCACAGTGCTTAAATGCTTTTTCCTATCTACGCGTGCATCTAAAAAAAAGATCCAGAAACAAGTCGGGTGTTGGTGTGATCCAGCAACTGACTTCAAATCCCAAAATGTGTCGCTCATTGTAGTGACCAAAAACAAAGAAATTTAGTGGAGCGAACAAGATACATGGGAAACTAAGGACATGGATATTCTTAGCATACAAACCAGTGTTCGTCCTTCTTCAATCTCTTTCTTACCATTATATAGTTTTTTCCCATATTTGCTAACTAAACAATAAATAATACAAAATAAGTTGTGGAGTATTCAGCTTTTCCGTATTTAGAATTGGGAGAAATGGGGACCATAAGGGGACCATGGGTTCACAGTGCATTCATGTTTTTCATCCTGCCTATGTATTTGAATATCGAGCAGAAGACATACTCTGGTTAAAACACAAACATAAGTACATTTAGGATTTAATTAAAACAGACAAAGGCACTACAGGTGAATAGTCTCAGCAAAAAAACAGTGGATATGATGGTGAATCTTTGCCACATTTTCTTCTACATTTTTATGAAATGTGATGTCAAAGTGATTGAGAACAGTCTCAGCTACATTCACAGCCGTTTCAGTGTATGGCACTCAAGCCCTCTAGTGCCATCAACAGTGCAAATTTGGACATGTGTTTACAGTAACAATTGGTATTTGATCTAAAAGAACTCGCATTTATTTATGCAAATAAGATTTCATCTATAAATATAATAATAGATAACTTATCTAGTGTTTAATAAAAAAATAACATGCAGTGTTGTAAAATTGTTCATTGTCCAATAAATATAAAAAAAAATCTGAAAATTGTGGTTTTTCAGTAAATTCTTTTGTAATACGTTAATTATCGACAGAGATGTACATGTAAAATTTCATAAATGCAGGTATTCTAGAAACTGAGATATAGATTTAAATAAACACAATTTCCATACTAGTGAGTGTTGTTTGAATGTTTACAATGAAAACTGACATGAATGTCATAATAAGTCATAACTTGATATTTATATCAGGAGTAATATGACAATTAAATTCTTATTTGTTGCTAAGTTTCAGAGAATGTGGTGGCTGAGTGGAATCCCCTCCCCCTAAAATAACCACATCACTGCTCAGTTTTTATTACTACTGTATAGTTTCAATAGGAATAATATAGCGGCAATTTATAATAATTTTTTTTTTAAATAAAAAAAATGCTTGACCAAAATTCTTTCTACCCATCTTGTCTGAGCCACTGCTGTAGCACTGGAGCACATATCTAGCCTACATGCTTGTTTTCAGTGACATGTCCCCAACCCATCCAATCAGTTTGTTTCGTCGCAATGTGAATGAACTCTCAGTCTGCAGACAGGATCTGGGGAATTATGTTTACCCCATTCTCAAGTTAAAATAATCCTTTTTCCCTGCTGGAGTGAGGGAAGTAGCCAAACTTGGCAGCAAGTCCCCTCATGAGTAAGACTGAATCACACTTATGCCACCAGTATTATCACTGCTGCTTGTGCTCACTGTGCACTCATTTATCTGTGAAATTGTGTAATCCTTAGAGAGACTGCCAAGAATAATTTTATTATCTCTAAATAGCAAAAATGAGCTGAAACCAGTTTCTTGTAAAGCTCAAATCCTGCGTCCTGCCAAATGGTGTTTAAAAATAAATGAGGAAAACTTTCACGAACATAACTGGGCTGTTTATGAAGAAAAGAAAACAAATCAAAAGGGATACCCTCGGCTTCAGTTGTCTGCAATTATTCAATGACGGATGTGCACTTTCACAGCTAACGCCCTGCAGAAGAAACAGAAGATATATAATAGTTCTGGATGTTAGGGCTGGAGATGTCTGATGGTCCATCATTGTATCCTGATAAAAGCATGTCTGTGTGCATGTTTTCTAGCTATGAGGGAGGACTGCATGCTGGGCTGTTCTTTACTCTGTCCTCGGAGACGTGAGTAGGTGGATTGCGCAAATCAGACCTAAACGCTAAGACGGGGGATGCACACCTCTCCCACTGCTGATTCTGATGCCTAACATCACACACACAGAGAAACACACACACACACACACACACACACACACTCCTCCTGTTGTTCTCCAGTGATTACCCGACACTACTAAATTCAGCTTTCAAGTGCTCTTCAGTACTGTCACATAGTATTTCCTGAAGGTTAAAGTAATATTTTTAAAAGTATATTTAACAAACAATGAAGGTGATGAAAATGAACATTTCGGTTTTCATGGCTGTCCATTTTTATTAGAATGTTCTATAATTTGGGTTCCCCAGAGACCAGAAAAAGAACGCAGTGTCAGAGGTGTAAAGCAAATCTAGATGTTGTTCATAATATTTCCTGCAATGAAATGACAGAGAAACAATTAGTATGACAGAAACTGATGAATATTTCAGTTTGAGGATTTAAAAAAAGAAAAAGAAAAATTGTACAGGTTTAGCTACATAAAATTCCGTACTTACAAAGGTCTGGATAAGCAACCAACATGGTTGAATGGTGGCGACAGTTACCTTTAGTGTTTAATCATTAGGGGTTAGTTCAGGGCTATAAATAAGAAATGGTTATGCTTTGTTTCATAGTGGCGCTTCATGTTGGCGGTTCGATTCCCGGCCCACATGACTCCACATAAAAAAAAAAAGCAAAAAAAAGTGCTATATATGTGCAGACCATTTACCATGACACACCATTGCTCTGAATTGAACATGGAGAGAATAAACATACGTCACTGTTCATTTGGCTTTAAACATTTCTTTGTCGACTTTTCCTTGGTTTTGGAACAAGCCATGTCATCACTTCACTAATCACTTCACTATCCATGAAAGTCTGCAAAAAAATTTTTTGTTTTTCCAGATGAGCTTCCTTCAACTAAATAATTTACATAAATGCATGTAAATTATGCAATAGAGGATCTTCTACATAAGCGGTGATGGCTCGTGTTTAGAAAACTGGATTAACTGAAGTACCGGCAGATTTTTTCCCCCCAAAATTAATCTGTTCTGCTACAGTGTTTTTCAAGTGCTTGGTTTGATCCGTTGAAATACTTTGCTGGGTCCACATTTGGACTGTACTCCCATTACATATAGCTTTGTAAAACAAAAGATGTTTATGGATGATAAACCGTAAGCAGTGCTATGCTGTTAAGAGTTATGCTACTTTGTTCATTTAATAATTTAAGACAAATTTGGTGTAGGAGCACCTTTAACTGTTTCAAACCTGGCAGCCATATCTTACACCTCACCAGTCAACCCCATGCAGCATTCCTTCTCCCTGTGTCATGGGCAATGATGTGAAATAGTTTTTGGTTGAGTTTGAAAAGTCAGCAGCCTAAAGTAATTATTGGTATGCGACACCCGCACTAGCGATGCTTTAATCGAAAATCAAGAATGACTTAATGGAGTGAGTGAGAGGGTGAGTGTAAGTGAATGAGTCAGTGAGTAAACAGCAAATTACTGAACGAGTGAGTGAGTGAGTGAGTGAGTGAGTAAGTGAGTCAGTGAGTAAGTGAGTGAGTGAGTGAGTGAGTGAGTAAGTGAGTGAGTGAGTGAGTGAGTGAGTAAGTGAGTGAGTGAGTGAGTGAGTCAGTGAGTAAGTGAGTGAGTGAGTGAGTGAGTGAGTAAGTGAGTGAGTGAGTGAGTGAGTGAGTAAGTGAGTGAGAGAGTGAGTGAGCGAGCAAGCAAGCGAGCAAGTGAGTGAGTAAGTGAATGAGTGAGTGAGTGAGTGAGTAAGTGAATGAGTGAGTGAGTGAGTGAGTAAGTGAATGAGTGAGTGAGTGAGTAAGTGAATGAGTGAGTGAGTGAGTGACTGAATAAGTGAATGAGTGAGTGAATAAGTGAATGAGTGAGTGAGTAAGTGAGTGAGTAAGTGAGTGAGTGAGTAAGTGAATCAGTGAGTGAGTGAGTGAGTGAGTAAGTGAGTGAGTGAGTGAAAGAAAATGAGTTTGAAAAGTCAGTGGCAAAGCATCCATCATCTTTTACCGCTTACTCCTTCTTCAGGGTCGCGGGTGAACCTGGAGCCAATCCCAGGGAGCATCGGGCACAAGGCGGGGTACACCCTGGACAGAGTGCCAGTCAGTAGCAAAGCATGTAAAAATTAAGTGCAACGTCTGCATTAACAATGCCCCAATGCACAAACAAGGAAATTAATGACTTAATGGAGTGAGTGAGTGAGTGAGTGAGTAAATGAATGAGTAAATGACTGTATGGATCAGTGAGTGAGTAAATGATAGCGTGAATAAGAGAGTGAGTTAGTGAGTGAGTGTGAGAGAGATTGTGCATGAGTGCATGAGTGAATAAATTACATGACAATAAGAGAGTGAATGAGTGAGTGATTGAGTAAGGGTGAGTGAATGAGTGCATTAGCAGAAAAATGAATGAATAAATTATGTGAATTAAAGACTGGATTAGTAAGTGATTGAGTATGGGAGTGAGTGAGTGAATGACTGAACAAGTGGATGAGTAAGTGAATGAACGAGTGAATGAATGAGTGAGAAAAATCCTTTAGAGCACACAGTTATTTCCAAGTACATAAGCTAATAATGATTATTAACAGTAAGAAACATGGTTTTTCCTGCATTTAGCTCATTTTAATTGCAATCTGTCTCTCATCTACCTAGTTATTTTAATTTTTTTTAAAAAATCAAGTAACTATTGACTGCTATTTGGTAGCTGTGAGTTATAAAAAGGATGAGGCTCTAATATCTAAAACAGTAAAATGTTTGCTAAAATAAAATGAGTCAAATTGTTTACTGTGGTCTTAATAGCCTTGAAGACAATCACATTATCTGGATGTTTTTAAGACCCTGCTATCATTACACACCAGGCCCAATTAAAAACCATATGACTTGCATCTTTTGTTGCACCACATTCCTCATAGAAAGTAGCTTGTTAATTTCCCTAAACTGATTAAAACAGCATGTTTCAACAAAATCTTTCAAATATGCGTTGGCAAATTATTTAAAGAATTGCTCCTTTGGTCATACAAAACTAACAAATCTAATTAGAAAAATCCATTACAGTTGGTGTGTGACAAGAAAAAGATGATGAAATATTTATAATTAGAAAATAGTAATTATTATTATTAGTAAATAATTATGTAATTAATTGCAGGTTTGGGGCTAGGTTGCAAACAGGCCAAAAAAAAAAACAAAAAACAAAACACACACACACACACACACACACACACACACAAAACCCACAATAATGCAGTCTGCTAGCTTTACAGAACTTCTCAAGGATAGTTTGGCCATGGCTGATCCTGATCTTACTGCACTTGTATAAAGAGGTGTCCAGCCACCACAAGTGTGATTTCACCCCTCACAGCTCACAGCACTGATCTTCAGCTTTACTGAGACCTCCGGGTGCAATCCTAAGTGAAGCACATGCCTGGGTTCCCTCTCCCTGCTCTGTGTTACATTCAGAGCCAACATCCCAGAGGGTAATCAGTGAGGAGGCTCGCAGGGAATGTCAACAACATCTGCAAATGTGGCTACGGTGTGCTACTAATGCTGTACACATAATGACCATTTAGAAGCCCTTCCTATCCAGTGCTTACAGCACATACCTTGAAATTGCCTGCTAGATATAATCTAGGACTGGGCAATGTGGGAGTATAGGTAGGAGATGAAACGCTGATACTGCCAATGCTATTTTGGTGCCTTCTCTTAAAGCGGTTACCAGAAATAAGAAACAAAAATCGTGACTTTAGTAACACAAGCTTCTGTCTGGGTGAGGAGCTGTTTTGAGATATCAAAGTGTCAATATCCCAGCTAGCAAACCACCTTCATATTAAGGTAACTTCACATTATATGACAAAATTCTGAGACATTTTGAAGGTAAATTTTGGAACATTTTTGCAAACAGATAGAACCTTATTATTCTGTATGAATAACATTCTATATGACTGTTTCTTTTATCTCTTAATCTAATGAATTGGGTAAATATTTAGAGCCTATTAAGACATTATATACCATAAGTCTTAATTTACTTAAATTATTCTGTATGATCTAAACAAGATATTTTACCTATAATATTTAACAATACTAAAATACATCAGAACATACTTATAGCACACAAACATGTCTTAAAAGAATATGGATATATCAGCTCAGTAGTATTTTATACTAACTGATGGTAGCTACAATTGTAGCTTTCTGTTATGCTGAAGACTTTCACAGAAAAAAAGACAACAAACAGCAACAACAACAACAACAACAACAAACCACAATATCTTAGCAAGTGAAAATATTTTGACTATGGGTAAATTCATCTAATATTTATTACGAGATGCTTTTACGCATTTCAAGCTGTAAATGATGTTATTCTATTGGCTGATCATTTTGTTTCTTTCTAGAAGTAAAAGCGTAAAAATAAGAGTATTGCAAGCTTTACATTTGTAAAAACATCTAGAAATAGGTTTAATAATCATTTGTTTTAATAATAGCCAATAATAACCAAATAATCATATTTGGTTTACTGTAATCTTATAATTGGAAATACTAGATAAATCTGACTATATTCAAATATATTCTCCTGTTAAGATGACACTTTTTTAAATATCATTTATACATGTAAAACCAACGAGCACAGTAGAATTTACTCTCAATGTTTTGTATACTTACTTTTTATTACTCTCATGAACAATATGTACAACCCCGTTTCCAAAAAAGTTGGTACAGTATGGAAAATACTAATAAAAACAAAGAGGAGTGATTTGTAAATTATAAGGTATTTGATGTTTTAACTAATCAACTGCACAGGTTTTTGAAGGTTGATACACGCAACTTGTTCCAAAAAAGTTGGGACAGGAGCAATTAAGGACTAATAGCTATGTGACAAGTTGAAATAAGAAGGTGATGTGAAACAGGTGAGGCAATCATCTAATCATAGTACAGATGTGGCCATTTAAAATGCGAGTCAAAGCAAAAGGGATCCTACGATTTCATGTGGTATCACGCAGAATAATGCGCATGCTGCGGCCACAGGAAATACAAGACCAGCAGGGGCAGTCATGTTTCATTTGAATAAACACGGCTTGCTAGTAGATACAGTAGTTCTGCCTGGACATATACTGTATACACATATATTCTTTTACCAAACAAACGGTGCTGTTTCTTGCACTGAAGCCCATGATCTGGTTGTGTTTGGCCCATGGATTTTGCAACAAGCAGCAGAGCACATTAAACATTGTCGAGCCTGAAAAAAATGGAATGTGTTGTCGGTTAGATTTAAGAAAAAATATTACATATGGTTTACATAAAAATATTACGTTTCTCATCAACACTTATTATCATCCACACACTGAAAAAAGCTCATTAAATTTACTTAATTCAAATTTGTATATCGGTTCCACGGGATTGAACTAAGTTACATTAACATAATTTGTTTTCGTACATCAAACATGATTTGATCAGATAGTATATTTTCAATGCCCTGGATAAAATTAAACGCAACATGATTTGCAAATCTCATAAACCCATATGTTATTCATAAGAGAACACAGTAAACATATCAAATGTTTAAACTGAGTAAATGTACGATTACAAAAAGGTAATTTTGAATTTGATGGCTGCAACAAGCATATATCTTACTTTTCTATCCCTCACCTCTTTGAGAGTGTGAGTCAGAAAGAATTCAGGGAGTGTGTTACGCCATGCTCCCGTTTTATTTCGCGGACTGACGAACGCACAAATGCTTAAACTGAGGAAATGTACTATTTTAAGGGGAAAATAAGACTACGAGAGTTGATCACGCTCACTTCATATGCTTAAATCTTGTAATTAAAAACTTGTTTAAATTAGGTTTTGATGAGAAATGTAATATTTTTATGTGAACCATTACACTGCACATTAAATTTTTATTGTACTGTGTTCAGCTACAGTATGTTGTTCCATTTGCCACCTAGTGGTTATTGTGTGAAGCACAACAAATGAATTAAAATTCTTAGAACCATGACTACAAGATACCGCGTGATCACAAGTGACGACTTGCATGAAAGCACGTGGAAAATCGTGTATTCTTAAAGGCCACATCCATATATAAGGAGCCTCCAAAAAAGGCCTAGTCCTTCAAGAGCACGGATGGGTCGAGGCTCGCCAATCTGCCAACAGATGTGTCAGCGTATAATCCAACACTTTGAGAACAACATTCCCCAAAGATAAATCGGTAGGATTTTTTTTGCATTTCACCTTCTACAGTGTACAATATAAAGAAAAGATTCAAGGAATCCGGTCAAATCTTGGTGCGTAAAGGGCAAGGCTGAAAACCACTTCTGAATGCACGTGATCTCCGATCACTCAGACGTCACTGTCTTAAAAATTGTCATGAGTCTGTAATGGATATTCTGACATAGGCTCGGGAATAATTTGGTAAACCTTTGTCAGTCAACACCATTCGCCGATGCATCCACAGATACAAGTTAAGGCTTTACTATGCAAAGCAGAAGCCATACATCAACACTTTCCAGATGCGCCGCCGACTTCTCTGGGCTCGGTCTCATTTGAAATGGATAGTAGCACAGTGGAATCGTATTTTGTGGTCTGATGAGTCAACATTTAAAAAGTTTTTGGACAAAACAGCCGTTGTGTTCTCCGGGCCAAAGAGGAAAAGGACCATCCAAGCTGTTATCAGTGTCAGGTCCAAAAGCCAGCCTCTGTCATGGTATGGGGGTGTGTCAGTGCCCATGGCATGGGTAACTTGCACATCTGTGAGGGCACCATTAATGCAGAAAGATATGTACACATTTTGGAGAACATATGCTGCCATCCAGAGCAGGACAACACCAAACCACATCCTGCCCGGATTACAACCGCATGGTTGCATAAGCAGAGAGTGCGGGTGCTAGCATGGCCTACCTGTCCTGACCTGGGTCCAATTGACAATTTGTGGCACATTATGAAGTGCAAAATAAGGCAACAAAGGCCCCGTACAGTTGTGCAGCTGAAGAAATGCATAATGGATGAATGGGAGAAAATTCCGCTTGCTAAACTTAACCAACTGCTGTCTTCATTCAGCGTCCAAATGCTTAATAAGTGTTATTAAAAGAAAAGTTGATGTTACACGGTGGCAAACAGTCGAATGTCCCAACTTTTTTGGAGTGCATTGTACTCATCAGAATTGAAATGAGTGTATATTTTCAAAAATAAATTAAATTCACAAAGTGATACCACAAATAATGTGTTAATGATGTGTTTTCAATATAGTACAGGGTGAATTGAATTTTCAAATTACTCTTTTTTTTTTTTTTTGCATTTTCCATACTGTCCATCTACGGCTAAAACGCGTTCCCAAACTCATTTACAAATGGGGTTACAATTTCCTCATTTGTTTCATTAATTTGTTTTACAAATCAATATTCCGAAGATCACTCTAACTATGAAAAAAGATTGTGCTATTGATATGTGCTACTATATATGTGCTACTATTTTAAAACGTTACTTGGAGTCACATTTAAATGAATAGTGTACATGCTGTTATTGCTATCTTGACACACGGAACTAGGGCAGGAGTTCAGCAATAAAAACGTAGGCTCCATCCGTAGGACCTTGATAACTTTGTGTCTCACTCACTCAGTGGAACAAAGGTAGTCAAGAAAGTAAACATGGAAATATAACAAAACATTTATTGAAAATAGATTTACAAGGCCTATATTATACAATACATAAATATAATTACATTTATATAAATATAAATATAATCATTTGCCCAAAAAGTTTGGGAACCCCTGAGAAAACACCACCACAGAAGAATAATGATGTTATAAAGCGTGATTAGGTTTATATGGTTAACACATTTTAGACCTAAATCCCAAATAAAAGCTTATAATACTGAGGTCACAAATTGTTTATCATAGTTCCAACAAGCAACACCACTGATTCTGTTGACAGGTCTTTGGTAATACGGTCAAGTCATCGACCCCAGGGTCAAACAGAAAACAATTCAGTATCTTGCTCAATAAGATGGTGCTAATAGGATTCACATTCATGCATGTTTCCTCTAGGTTCTTGAATAAATTGTATTCATTGGTTCCTTCTCAATGCTTGAGGTCACATGCCACTTCGCAGTGACAGCCCTAGATACAGTTATTTCTTTTCTTAAGGATCTATATTGTAGAAAATGCTTGTAGGCCCAACAGTAGGGTTCAGAAAACACAAAGATCATGGTTAACTGCTCCCTCATTACAGCTCCAAATTCAAGTCTCTGTGAGCAAACAATGAAGCAGTCAGACATAACGCACCATTTTCTCCCGCCAATCAATTACTCCTGCTTCTTTCTTCTGCCACCCCCTGAGCAGTGGACGCACCGAGCCCAGCTTGTCAGCAGTAATAGGATGCGCCTTTCTCTGGCATGAGCCAGCACAGATAATGTCTAATCTATAGCGTGCTCACTGCTTGGCAACAAGGGTGTATCCCGCTGCGCCAATGTAGCCTTCATCCATCATGGCCATGGAGCCTGGCATTAAGGGAGAGCGTGGCACAATGCCCAGTATAGATCACAGCGTGTCCTTCAATGCTTGGAAAGGACTAGTGTGTGATGAGGACAGTGAGTGAGAGAGGCTGCGCACCTGCATTTTATGATGATGGCTACAAAAATGCAAATCAGCATGCACAGGCTGACATGAGTGAACAAACAGGACCCGCTGCTTGTCAAACATCTCACCTGCATCAGCACATGGACCACTGGGTATTAGTGAAAGGGAGGGGCTACTCCAGCAAACAAAATGGTGACACATAGTGAGAGGGAAAACACGACAGAGACAGAGATATGATGTACGCTGTTGCAGACGAATGCTCAGAGATTGCTGCGAAAAGTCAGCAGGACATGGATGGATCTGCAGGTCAGGAGGAGGTCAAGATGAGCGCAACCTGCCTGAAATGCTCATCTCAGTGGTAATAGCAGGACATTGAAGGAAGTCAAGCCAGAGATTGAAGGAAGATCTTGACAAGCACAGAGATTGAGAGTCACTGGATTATTAATGAACAAAAGAGTATACAGGTCAAAGAGCAAGGAAGAGATCATTCAACAAATGTCAAGTACAGTATAAACTGCAGGGCACCCTAAATTATTTAGTTATTTTGAGAAAAACTGACTTGTACTATGCAACACAGCCTGCACATCATGAGTGGCTCGTGACCACAAATTTTGGTGGGGCAGGACAACATTAATAATGACATAGCCTCAAACTAATTTAAGTTGAGAGGCTATAATACTTGACTTATTCTACAGGCTACTATCTAGTGAATATTTAGAGATACCCCATAATAGGAAGTTGAGACTCAAGACTTGAATGAAGTAACCATGTACATCAATTTACAAGAGAGAACAGATGTGGTCTGGTCTGAAACCCACACAACCGAGCAGCCTGACAAAAAGTTATACAACTCCTTCAGATCATATATGATCTCTGACAAAACTCCCGTTTTGATCTTTTACATGTGCAATTTTGTTCATGGCTATTGAAATCAAAATTGTAATTCTATAAGCAACTGGTAAAATCATGATTTTTTTTCTGGTTGTTGCTAATTACACCCCGAAGACGAATTAACAATCTAGCTAGTTAGATTACAGTGTAGATTAAATTTGTTAATGAGATTTTTTCCAATTAGTGAAAGGACTGTGGGATAACTATGGAATAAAAAGATGGAAGTGCTCATTTTTATAACTTTTTGAAATAAGAAATGTAACTGTGTTTGATACAGTAGGTGTGGTTCCCATTGTCGCAGTGTGTGAGACAAACACAAAAGAAGTAATATCCTTAACTGGCTTGTCTGCTGCCCCTTTCTAACTTATAAACAAAATATTCAGCGTGATTCCTGCCCCAATGGGCCTTTGTTAGCACTTCTTCCAATTTTTCACCACTAGGTGCAATCTTAACTCTACTTGGCTAAATGGAGTGAGCACACAGCCCCATGGTTGCACAATATCTAGAAAAGCAAATCGCTAAAATATTGGGTTAGGGTAACGCTTATCTGTCAAATATATTTTTTTATATATAGCATTTATGTATAAATTATATATATATATATATATATATATATATATATATATATATATATATATATATATATATACACATATACACACACACACACATATATATATATATTATATTTTTTGCTGAGATCACCACTGGCACCAATGTAATTTTACATGTTGTGATTTAAAAATGTGCAGGTAATGTCTTTTTAATTGCGTGTTCTGTGAGAAGTAGACTGTCACATCATTGTTGGGTTGATGTAATAAAATGAGATGCTGCGCATGGAAGTTTCAGTGGGGGAATAATTGCAGTTTCACTGACTGAGTTCAAATTCCTCCAGAGCGGCAAAATACGCACGGGGAAAGCGAGGATCGGAAACACATGTCAAAACGAAAAATAGCAGAGTTTTTCAAACAATCCTCATCTCTGTCAAGCACCAATGCTGGTGGCACACCTGCTAATAAAAAAAGCAGACTCCAGTTGAGCCAGCATGAGAGATAGAAAATGACGGAGACAGGGAGGATCTTTCCGTGTCAATAAATGAACGCCCAAGTAAAAGTGCAGAAAGGCATTTTAAGACTTCTTGGATTCAAGAGTTTGCATGGCTCAGGTATGATCATCACACACAGAAAATGTTTTGTGAATTTTGTTCCAAAGTGGGCAGAGAAATAGCGGGGAAACAGATTTCATTACTGGAATGAACCATTTCAAGAAAAAGACTGAGAAAGCACCCTGTTTTTGGTGGAACAAAGTGCTCCACAAAAAAAAACACAGTTAGCACAAGCAGTGTCTCATGTATGTAAGCTACCTAAAAATAAAATTCAGCACTGTCTACTTGATTGCATGTGAAGAGCTGCCTTTCACCAAATTGACCTCTCAGATATTACTAATGAAGAAACATTGACTAGATGTGTGCAAGACGTATGACAATTACACAGAAAGCATGTAATTCAACCTTGGAAGACTTGATCAGGATCAGCACAGAGGACCCATCACTTGAACAGTTTGATCCTGAACCATGTGTCAAACACTGGTTTTCTGCAACACAGAGGAGGAGGCCAAACTACACTCAGTGATGCTGACATAATTATGGTCAGTGACACAGGCTCAGATTCTGTGTAAAGAGCGATTCTTTGTGACTGTATATAGTTCTGAAGTTGGAAAAGATGTACAGTTCCAACTTTAAGTGAACTTGGATGAAAATGCTGACGCTGTAAAAGAGGCCTGACGTACACACATGACAGGATGACTGAAAGTACGTGTTTTAAAATTTTTTAAACGTAAGATCAGTCTTATATGGCACTTAAAAAAAATCATTTGGCACCTATTTTTTTCTTATATGAGCCAATGGCTCCTTAATATTTTTTTTTTTGTCTGGAGCCCTGCTTTTGACATAACACAATATAGACAGCTGGATGGTTATAGCTCTGGTTCTCTCTTGCCAGTTGTGACTCAGACGAGCAAGAAGCATGTTTAGTTTACTAAAACAAATCCAAATATTCAACATGTTGTAATGCTCTAAAATAAGCTCTAAACAAAAGTATTTTAGATCATATTGCTTTTCTCTTGACTTTATTTACATATGTGATCTTGAAGAAATCCAAAATGAATTAGATTACACTACTTTCATATTGAGATACTTGGATTACGCTACTGATTGCAATTATTTTTTTTTTTTATGAAGTAATTTGTAACTGTAACGGAATACATTTTTAAAGTAACCCTCCCAACCCTGTATATGTATGATATATAGTGAATAAGGATTTTATGAAGATTGATATTTGTTGATGTACTGTACATGGTTAAGCTCTGCGACACCTGCCACTATGAACGAGCCACCACTACTGCACATGGTTAATGGATTTCTCAGGTTGGGTGAACACCTGTGATTTGTCGGCTGCATATTAATTCAGCAAAATCCAAACTTTGAACAGCGACATTTTCTGTGATTTATGTAACAATCACTGCATTAGAAGGGCTATTGTAGCTACAAATATATGATTTATTTAAAATGCTGATAAATCTATTGAAGTCAGTAATAATGCAAGTCAAAACAGCTATTTTGATTAAAATACTACACAGTCTACAACAAAAATATTGGCATCCTTCCCAAGAATTAATTAAATAGTACCATGCAGTATTTTAAGCAAAACCAAACAGAGACACTGTTTTTATTTGAACACAATACTATTTCTTAAGTAGAGCTGTTTTTTTTCCTACAAACCTCCTACCCTTGAAATTACTAGCACCCATGAACTTAATATTTGGTGAAGACTTCCTTGAATAGAATAAAAGTGCTGAGCAACTTTAGAGACCCTTTCAGAGGTATACTAATGTATCTTATTCCTGGCAAAGTTTCAACAAGTCCAGCCTTGGCTACAATTGTATTTCATGGTATTTTCATATGCTTATGTATTTTTATATCCATTATACACATGTCAGCAGCCATCCATCTCTTTTGTGTTGAAAGCTCTTTGTTTTGTTTTGTTTTTTTTACCAATGTTGCTGGATGACAAAAAGATTATATATATGCTCAGCCTCATATTTGACAACCTGGGAGCAACCAGGTTTTGAATACTGACAGCAAAATAAAAATGCACACATTTTTAAAGATCAGTTTGCATTGATTTTCAATAATTTTGCAACATATGTTTTTGAGACAAAAAGATGAATAATTCTATATATTTCCTTAGTTCTGGAGTGGAAAATTTGAATTATTGTGGGTAATGTTTATATTTTGACACAAGTGATTTTCCTGCCTCGTGTCCAGCTCTGGATTCACTGCGACCCTGACCCGAATGAAGCAATTACTGAACATTTATGCCCATTCCCTTAAACCTGGCCAATAATTCTGGAGGTGACTCCAGTTCCTTTATAGGTTACAGTTAAATTGCATGATATGTGAAAGATGTCTGATGTTTTATTTCATAGTAGTTTTCAAGTTTGCTTAAACTGTTCTGACAAATCTTTATTATATACATAAACAAGCCACAAGACATGATCTGTAGGCCCACTGTGTAGCCTGATCCTGTCAGATGGAAAGTCCCTATGAAAGCCATGATTGATGAGACATTTGTCACATGATGTAAATGTCAGAGCTGTGAGTGACACTAGGTTTCCTCGCCTCAAAAGCAAATACCATTCCTTCATCCATCAGACTCCTTCACATCTCCCAGGCTACCATGATACCTCTAATCAACATATCAATTCCATCAATTTCCTGCCACTTGGTGGAATGGCGTGTGTGGAGGGTGCATACTGATTGAATTTGGCAAATTGGTCAATAAGGGTGAATGGTTTGGGGCCCGCTTCTCTTGTATTAGGGCTGACACGTTTAAAGATGGTGGCCAGATATCCCGCAATTTGCATTGATTAAACATTCATCTTGTGCATACTGAAAGGGATTTAATTCTAAAATGATCCAAATGGACAAACAGAATAATTTGATGGGTGTGTCTAAAAATAACAGGGATTATTATCTGCTATTTGCAGCTGGGGACAACCTATATTACAACATAATTAAATGAACAAGTCAAATTGAAAGGCTTCACAGTATCAACTAGTGATTGAATCTGTCAATTGTGTAACCGAGCCAGAACATTAGCAGGCTTTAATGCTGTGAGGTTGAGACCATGTGAGATCCTCTAGGTAAGGAACAGTAGCACAATGCAGACATTAATCTGGGGCATGTTTTTCTGTGGTAAAGACACTAGAAATTCTGCAGCAGATAAATGGCTAGTCTAGACGAGATTAATGTTGAGATGGCTATAGATTGTCAGAGAGACAAATCCAGTAAACAAGGACACTGGACCCATACCCCAATGGAGAGCTGTCCATCTGGATAACTACTATTTACCATCCTCCTCTTTCTCTAAAGCTCCGAATGGTCAACAGCATCAACAAAACTTTGTCTGACCCCATCTTGCTGAAGGGCATCTATTTGAGAGCATGTGCTGTTGTGCCCTCAGAGATAAAAGCTGTTCTTTAAATATTTATTTAGCAAGTTTAATCGAAAGCTGTTGAACAAATAAGGTGTGTGAGTGTTGAAAGCAATAGTGAAATATCCATAGTCTAAATTTCCAATCTCATTAGGAATTCTGCTGTACCATTTGGATGTTTTCACTGTAGAATCCAGAAATGTGATTCCAAAAAAAGGTATAATCTGTACTGGTAGAGAGAGAGAGAGAAAGAGAGAGAGAAAGAGAGAGAGAGAGAGAACTCAAAATCATGCTCACACTACTTTTTACCAAAGGCCTTTATGCTCCTAACCTTTATTGTGATTTTACATACATGTACAATGCAGTGAAATGTCTTTGGATCTGCTAGATTCAAAGGAGCTTTGCAGTGCTTATATTTGAACTCTTAACCTACCAATCAATAACCCAGAACCTTTACTGCTTGTATGTGAATGCATTTATACACTCAATTTTTTTTTTTACTTTGTTAAAGATGAATACTTTCTTAGTCAACGGAATGTTTCCATAGAAAATAACTTAAATGCATACATGATTAAAAGATTAGTAAGGTCGCAGTGTTTACTGTTGTGGGTTGCCTCTATTTTGTACTTATTGTTTATTCAACAGACTAATAGCTTTTAAATATGCTGAAAAATGAATGGCACTTGCATCTTGTTCAGTGACAGTTAATATACATATTTCTGTAAGACAAGCAAACATGAAGGGTTCTTTTGGTAACAAGGATGAACAATCAGTATCAAAGGCTTTGGGAAATCTCAAAAGATTTTGGAGATCCTCCAGTTTTACAGTGGATGTAGAGTTGTCAACATTCACAAGCTCCAGATGCAGCCAAACCCCCTTGTGACCAAGAATAGATCATGTCAAATTGTAACTCTAAATCAGACTTGATGCAAAATTGTTCCAAATGAGGTTCTCTTACATAAGTCACCCTGTACACACACTAATACCACATGTTGAAAAAAGGTTTGCCCATACAAACCGTACCATATATACATAATGAAAACAGATACTGGCCATGCAACAAATGACAGCGATGTATTTGGAGACAGACTGTCAACTCATCTCTATCAGATTGCGGGCACTGACTGACATAAAATGTGAAAGTACTGGCAAGGATAGCTCTTCTTTATATCTGTCTCTCTAGTAGATCTGCAGCAAAGCAAAAAGAGAGCCCGAGACCACTCCCAATGTGATCTATAAAGTGTGGAATAGAGGCAAGGATCAAAGCATGTGTGCAGGACATATGGAGTGCTGCAGAACACCATGATGTCAATCATGGCTGCAAATATCAATGTAAGAAGTGATCTCGACAGTAAGATCTCAAACGTAATAAAATTGCTTAAATCATATTTGTGCTATACAAAAGTGAGATGGAAAGATGGTGTGGACAGGACCTGGGATGAGGACTTACCGTGGCCCCCTCTTGTGAGGAAGGGCATCCTGTTGATGGCGATGGGTACAGTCCCGTGCTTGTTATGGAAGTGGTGGACATGATGTGTGGTGCTCAGACTGGAAGACACGCGAGCATTGGCTGTTCTGTCTGGCAAGGAGACTAGCAGGACCAGAGATAATGCCAACCTCCACCAGGTGCCTAGGCCCATCAGGCCTGTTCCCCCGCACTCCCAGCCCAGCAGCAGCACCTCCAACTTAGGGCAGGAAGTACCGCACCAGGCCCTGCCACCTCCCATCTGTCCTAGCTGCTGCACAGGAGACATCTCAGAAAGGGAAGCCCATGTCAGCCATTATCCACAGGACAAGTAAACAGCTCAGCAACAACGGTGTGATGGACACCAAAAAAAGAAAAAAAAACCTTCAAGACTTTTGCAGTAGGTTTCCAAAGAGCCAAAAATTATTGGAAAAACAAACAAACAAACAAACAAACAAACAAAAAAACAAGCTCCTCAGTCTCTGTTAAGTCTGCCTTCAAAATCCAGTAGGGAAAAAAATGTGTTGCTGTCCTTCTTGGCCAATTTGTCTTGGTTCAACTCCCAATTAAATAAAAAGACAGAAAAATCAGGGTAGTTTGTCTGCAATCAAACAAAACAACACAATCTTGCCAGAATTGTAAACATCTGTAAAGGCAATTCCCAAAGGCTTTCACATGACTACAACAGCCATTATTTAATGCATCAGAACATTAAAATCAGCTTAATGAAGCAAAGAAAAAGTGCTCCAGGTGACTCTCTCTCTTTCCCCGTTCTGTCTCTTCCAGCCTCAGGTACAGCTTACGCTCTGTTAAGACCACTCTCCCTCAGAGGGCGGCCCCTCCACTGCAGAGGAAGTGATAAGAAACATCCCAGGAGGAAAAATGGATTATTCTAAAAAGATGCAAGGATATAAAGAAAGAAAGGCAAAGAAAGCTAAGAAAGAAGAAAAATGATATGGGATGACAAAGAAAGGCAGCAGGAAGGCAAACTCTGATGGAGAGAAAAAGCAGCAGAGGGAGAGAGAGAAATCTGCTGCAGCGCGACAGTGGGAAAAATCAGTAAATAAATAAATAAATGCAAGCTCCCCATGAGTCCTAGAATGCGCTGGTAGCTGAAATAACACTCCTCATTGAAGCCCTCACCTTCCAGAGCCTGAGCCGTAGCAAGAGAGCGAGTGCCGAGACAAGGGACAGAGCGCAAGCAGCCGAGAGTCTCTCTCTCTCCGTCTCTTCTCTCTCAGCCGCTGACGTGCACTCTGTATTGATTAGCACTGCTTTCCATCCCCCTCACTGCTCTCCTTCCTGTTCCCTGCTCTCTCTCCTCTCCTCTCCTAGAAACGGACACACTCCCTAGGACACTGATGATTCCCAGAGGAGAGGCAAGAAAAGATGGTAGGAAAACTGTTTTCTGATGTTGCACAGATTTTTACAGGCTAATTAGAACCAAAAACTCCCAGATAGCGCATCCTCCTTTCCTCCAAGATGAATCCTTGAAGGAAACAATATCAGGATAGTCAGGACTGTGAGCAGAGAGCACAGAAATGAAGACTCTTGGCTGTTCTCCATGAAAATGCAAACCAGGACACAGAGTCCTCCTTCTAAAACCATAGGCAATGACTATCACGGTATGAGAGAGAAAGAAAAGGGGAAAGAGAGCAGCGTAGTGTGTCTGTGTGAGAGAGAGAGAGAGCAAGAGAGGGAGAGGGGAGGGAGGTGGAGGAGGCAGGCAACACAGCGCATAAGCACACAGGCAGACCTAGAGACAAGCCAAAAGGAAAAAAAAAGTATCAAATACAAGCGATCGTGAACACCCAAGCCAACAAATCAGAGCTAATGTTGCCTCACTTTAGCATCTGTAAATACACCAAGACTGCAGTGTAGTGCATCCAGAATTAGCAGAACGATGAGGAGTCAAATCAGTCTCTAGGATTTTGGAAGGTATTAAATCAAAAGATTTTGCAGATCCTTCAATTTTACATTATGTGGAACTGGCAACATTCAGAAGGTCCAGATCTAGCCCCCAGCGCCCCACCCCTGTGAAATGAAATAATAATTTACACCAGATTTGATCAAATGAAGGCTCTCTTTTTTGCTCTCCACTTGTCCCAATTCTTAAGACCATAGTGCAAAATCCTTTGTGATGGAGATTAGCTCTGTTAGCAAGGGCTTGTCATATTCCAAAAGAATCCTGCCTGTTATTAAGTGTAGGGTGCTAAAATGCAATCAGAGACAGGCACAAAGTGATGCAAACAATGCAGCTCTGTTTAAATAAGAGTCAAGAATTCTGAAAGAAAGCGAGTAGGAGAGAAAAAGAGTAGAATAGAGAGAAAGACTGACTCTGTGCAACACGATACATCAAATAAATCAACCAGGATAGAGATCTCAGTTGGGATTGCCTTGCCGGTTGAAAGGGTGCGCTCAAAAAAAAAGCAGAACAGAATGGAGGTAGTGCCACCTTTCATGGTGACAGGAGGGGAAAAGCGGGCCATTACTCAGCCACAGGGAGGGAAACAGGGAGCGGACCATCGCTGGTGCGCCAAAGCTGATTGAGGAGTGGTGCACATGAGAGGGGAGAGGCGACTCCTTTTCACAGCATATACAACCACAGTGTGTAAATCCTGGCTGTCAGGCATGGCTAACGGCTGCAGATAGCCACAAAGTTAAAATGTACATGAAATTCCACTCAACGAGATTTACCCCCATGTTAAAGAGAGTTGAGGTGGCTGCACAACTCTAATCGATTCTCATTCCTCTTCAACCAAGTGCCTGAGATATACATGAGATAACCTTGAGACCAGGTGAAACATCTTGCATGGCTTTGAACATTATCTAGTCAGTAGAGGGGAATAGTGGATGACCAGGATTTAGATTTTTTCCTCCTAATGTAGACACCCGCCAATTCCCACTAACAAGTCAGCTCTCACTTATCGTACAACAACTACCAACCAGGGAGTCTAAAGGCTGACACGTGCTTCTCCGAAACACATGAAGCTAGCCAACTGCATCTTTTTCAAACTACTGCTCAGGCTGCATTACAGGACAGCGATTTTTCTGCCCTCTTCCTCGTACATTATCTCACAGAAACTTACAATTGTGCAGTGATTTAATATGACCTGAATAAGCCTTGCATTCATTCAAATTAATTTCCCATACACAACAGCTGTAGAGGCTCAATAGGGTGCCTAGGCAAGACAAACCAGTGTAGCAATGCTTTAGAAAGAAGAATTAAAAAGAAGTAAGGAATAAATGACACGACACAACACAAAATGGAAAGCTATCACCATGACAAATTTTATTAATTTCTAATAAAAGCACATCCAAAAGTTTTTTATTCCTCTTATACCACAGAATTTTCCAATGATTATTTTTTAAATATCTTATATTATTTTTAGATTTATTATTATTGATCAAGATATTTATCTGGTTATAGTTTAATGTTTGATGTTGTGGAACAATGGTGAAACAGCTATAAACTGTCACTCTGTCTCTTTTTATATTAATAAGACAAAAAAAACATTGGTGGAAAACTGAAAGAACAACGTGTCATACTATTGTCCATTTATAGTTACATTTAATGTTGTGGAAAGTACATGAAACAAGTTACAGTGCCCTCACAACAACACAACAGACTGGGACATCTGACCAATCAGAGCAGAGTAATCTCTCTTAAAGGAGGAGTTTAGAGTGAACAGATCCTTGAACGAGTCGTTTGTGACACTGGGGAAAAAAAGGTGATGCTGCAATGTAAACTATGAGAAAGTGCAAGTGTTTTTGACCTTGGACACATGTAAACCTATTGTACGAGACCTCTAAAACAAAATTAGGCACATTTATATAGCATAATAGGCACACTTAAAATGGGCCATGGTTGGATCTTCCAGCAGGACAATGGACAAAACATACATCAAAATCAACAAAAAATGGTTTACTGACCCCAAAATCAAGGTCCTGCCTTTGATATCCCAGTCCCCTGATTTGAAACCCATAGAAAACCTGTGGGGTGAACTGAAGAGGAGAGTCTACCAGCGTGGACCTCGAAATATGAAGGACCTGGAGAGATTATGTATGGAGGAATGGTCTCAGATCCCTTGTCATGTATTCTCCAACCTCATCAGGCATTACAGGAGAAGACTCAGAGCTGTTATCTTGGCAAAGGGAGGTAGCACAAACTATTGACTAAAAGGGTGCCAATAACTATGGCACACATATATTTAACAAAGTTTTTTTTTATTTTATTTTTTTTAATATAAATATAAACCTGTGTTTTGTTTGCAATTGTTTGATATCCATGAGAGCATAGTATTTTTGTGAATCTTTTGAACAAAAGATCCAAAGGTTAAACAATAAAGACAATTTTTCACAGCCTTCTATGCTCATATTTACCAAGGGCACCAATATTAGTGGAGGGCATTGTAGTTCCTGGTTATAATTTCTAGATAGGAGAGTGCATACAGCAGACTAAAAATAAAAATTAAAAAACACTAAAATTACAGCTTTACCTCTGATTGTACATTTACATTTTTGCCATTTAGCAGATGCCCTTATCCAGAACGCCTTACATTTATCATACAACTGAACCATTGAGGGTTAAGGGTCTTGCTCAAAGGTGCAGCAATGCTGGGATTTGAACTCACAACCTTCCAATTAGCAGCCTAATGTCTTAAGCACTGAGCTACCGAAAGAATAACATACTACTTGACTTATAGCCTGCACTACAGTTGCATTATATTAATCAACAGGGCTGTGGTATACAGACTGTGAGAAACTGGAGCAGCGATAACCAAAAAAAATAATGAAGGCAGGAAAATTATGGACATGGTCATTTATAAGAGTTGCCATTTATTGTCGGGTCAGTAGATCAGGGACACCCATCACAGCATCCATGCTAACTTCATGAGGGTTCTTCAAGATGAAAGGCTAGTATTCATCAATCTGCCAACCCGGGGGTGGCTCATCACGATAAGGAATGATGGTATCTGCGTGAACTGGGACGTTGTGCGAGGCATCCCTGAGTTTAACCATCTGTTGCCTGGCAGCCATTACTGTTGGCCATCTTCTCTCTCCACAGCCCGCCAACTGACTCGGTGCCCAAAGTTCAAACAGCATGCAGAGAACATGATGGAGAACCAACGGGGAGCAAAGCACCAATCATCTCCGTTTCCACCAGCTCCACAATTTCAACAACTTACCATATTAGAGCAGGCCAATGATAATCCCATTTTTATTTCATACTTACCACATACAGGCTGAAACTGCTTTCTCACAACAGTGCTAACCTCTGACCCCCCGCGCAAAAAAATAAAAATAAAAAAATACATTAAAAAAAAACAATAAAAAATGTTTATCTTGCTATTTTATTCAATACTAGAGTGAGCAGGAATGAATTCAAATCCCCTCTAGAACTCTGAAATTAAATTTTATAACAGTTAATCTCTCATGACCTCCTGGGCTCTTGTAGAACATCATAATTTTTTTTTGGAGCCATTTATTTTTATCCCCGCATTTTCAAGTGCTGTGTCATTTGCAAGGAAAACCAACAACGTAATGGGGTAAGTAAAACAGGGAAAGACATCATTTTTGCTCTCTGGCATCCCATGCTTTTCGAACCGAGACATTGGTGCAGTGGCCTCCGGGGATGAAGTAGTCGCATTAATAATGGCAGTTTTGGCATAATTACTCTTGATGCCTGCCTTCTCTGGAAGTAATGGCCTGCGGTTGAGATATCTGCTTGATTTAATTCGCCTTACAACCGTGGCACCTCACACTGCTATTAAGGGGCCAAAGAGGAAGTGGCATGTTCAGGGCAAATACAGGCTACACGATGACAACCAGAAGACTTTCTGGAGCAAAGAGAAAGTGTGAGGTTAACTTCATTCTCCTGTATATGAAAGTGTAAGGCAGCACTGTATGGTCAGCTGATTAAAGGAATAGTATTTTCTAGGAAGGTTCAGTCACTTCTTAGGTTGGTGTTAACAATATTTCTTGTGGTTTAAGATTCTTTGAATGGAAAGAGAGAAATGGACTAGAACATTTTGCAGTAAATCTGCCTCCTGAATCTACAATTAAATGTGTCAGTTTAAATTGCATACATGGTAAAATGGATACCTTAATATCTGCTATAGATGTTGTAATTAAACAAATTAACCTCCATACCTCCACAGATGTTCTCTTATCAGCAGGAACTGCTGCATTCTACATAATTTTTTTTTAAAGCTTATTGTCCGCCTCAATCAGTATCTAAAGAATAAAAAATTGTGTCTAAAGAATACAAATAATGCATTTGTGTTCATATGTTTATGTATGTGTCTGTCTGTAAATAGGCACCATGTGCAAATCAACAGCTTGATAACAAACCTGGGGGGTTTCTAGAGGCGAGGAACATGACATTACTCACAAGTGAACAAGCAGCGTCGTCTAAGCAGGACTGATTAGATGAATTCAATTTCCCGTTGGTTTGAAGGGTGGACAGTGATCGTATTGATCATTCATTAAAAGTGGCAGGAGCCGACTGGTGTGAGATACAAAAAACGCTTGGGCCCATGTGTGCCAAAGCCTTTCCCACGTGGTGCCGTGGTGGCCAAGGTTGTCTCATCAATCATCATGGGTGGTACATGAAGAAGAATGTGTATGTGTGTGTGTGTGCATGAAAACCAAGATCCAGATGCCACCAGAAGCAAACCCAACAATCTGCGGCAGAAATACTTCTTTCTATTGCATGCACTGTGAAGTGCCAGCAGCAAAAACCAGGCCTTTGAATGTGTGACAGTACTTCTGACATAAACTGGCCTTGATTTCAGCTACTCAACAGAACCCAAAATACAAAACAGTCAAACAACATTCAGAACTAAAAACCTTAAACCTAAAAACATGAGTTAAAAAAAATCATTGTGCATTTCTGTCCTTGCCAGACTGCCTCAACAAATTCATTAACAATAAACAGTTTCTTGACTGCAAGTTATTCTTGGTAATTATTGTATAACTGAGAAATGCAACAAAAAAAAAATGTTTAGCAGCGTTACAATTAGTAGCAAAGGAATTTGAATTCTGGGAGTTTTACTCAGCCTTTGCTCATGCAGTTCCCATCTTGTATTTTAATGCAGTGTAGTAATGCCATCTGCAGTCAAATCACACACTGTATAATCCTCTTAAACAGCGGTGTGTATACTACGTGCATGATGTTATTCACCACTTCCCCTTGATGCGACTACACGTAATTAATTTACTGTTTTGAAAATAAGTCTGATAGGGTTCCATTCTGTTTTTAGCAGTAAAAAGGCTGAGGAATATAGTGCATACAGTGCTTCGGATAAGTATTCACCCCCACAAACTAGCCTATAATGGGCAAATGGGAGGAAAAAAGTCTATCATTAAAAAAGATTATAATGAAAAACAATAATATATTGTATAATATGTATAATAAGTTGTAACTGATAAATTAATGTTACTCCAGATTCTTAACAAAGTTTGTCACAGTTGCAACTATGATGAATCATATCGTACTAAATTTAGCGTTATCATCAAATATCAGATTGTTGCCTTAAGAATCGAAGTCGTATCGTAACGTGTGGCCAGACTGATCACAGTGAGTTAATGAAATTAATCTTTCGAGTGATATAGCTAAAGAAAACAAACAAACAAAAGCTTTCAAACATTGTTCCATCTATTTTCTATACCACTTATCCTACACAGGGTTGTGGGAAGCCTGGAGCCTATCCCAAGGTACTCAGGGCACAATCCAGGGGACACCTTAGACGGGGTGTCAACCCATCACAGGGCAATGGGAAGGAAGCTCCTGAAGCATGGGGAGAACATGCAAGCTCCACGCACACACGGTGGAGGTGAAAACTGAACCCCCAACCTGGAGGTGCGAGGCAAACGTGCTAACCACTAAGCCACCATGACCCCCGCATTCAAACAATATAACTTAAACATTCATATAAGATTCTTTAAGGAACTACTAGGGGCTACCGAATGGTACAAAGATCAAAGTTCATCTTGCAAACCACCAACCTTGATATCATCTGATTTTATGAGCTAACCAATATATTCAAGTCCTAATGTATAAATCCCAACGCTGTAGTAATCAGCAAATGCAAATGCAAAAGGTTAGGATTTGTAATTTGGCTGAATTATTGTCTGAACCATAAAACACATGAAGGAAATCACTCTGGGAAACAGATATGAAGATGAAGGTGGGATGTACGCAACAGATTCGCTTTGAAATGTATGAAATGACTACATAAATCGCAATACACTAAAGAGTATGTCTGTACTTAACATACATTATTTTGGCACTTCTTTCAGTAATAGGAAGAAATACTAATGGCCACATTTATCAAAGCATTTTTGATTATTGTGTTCATCATGGTTATCTCCATTACAGCAGATGCATTGTATCCTACTAATAGCTGGTTTAAACACATCTAAATAATTACAAGCTACAAAAGGAGTCTTGAACATGAATGGGGGGGGGGGGAATGAAAGCTATCAAAACATTAATTTGCCATTAATCATAATTAAACATACCGACAGAAAATCGTCTCAATTAATGCCAATGCAGCTGAGTGGATTGAAGCGAGGCTGCTAGTTTGCCTTGTGTTTTCTCCAGGTGCAGCATGCACCTCCTGTGCTTTTATTTGTGTGTGCGTGTGTGTGTGTGTGTGTGTGTGCGTGTGTGTGTTTTTCTGTGAATGTGTGTGCACCCTGCAGAGCAGTAAGAGAGTGAAAGTGGGGGAGTATGGCATATTTAGGTGGAGGTGGAGGCTGTGTGTGGGTTGGCCTTTCAGGCAGGATCGGTTGCAGTGAAGAACTTTGAATGAGATTTTTTGCTGAAATCTCTGGTCATGCGACAGCAAACTGAGAAACAAACGCTGACCCTGAGATGCAGTTGCCAACAGCCTTTTCATGGTGGCAGTACTGTAGCATTGAATATGTCTTAAGAAGACATATAGCAACAACACATGAAAACCTGTCCATAAAATCTGTACTATATTTTGAGACAATATTGCATTGACTTAAAACAGCAGAAAGAACCAAGTACCCCTTGCTGCAAAACAAAAAAAGTCCACGTGGTGAAGTCGGCCCTGATCCAGCTCCTCCTATCTGGGAGGAATCCAGATGTCCAAAAGGTGGTAAAATGGTAGAGTGTGATCCAGTCTGGATTAAGTGTGTTTAATGTGTTGTTTCGTGGGTTAGGGTTAGGTTTAGACTTAGGTTCAGATCCAATATCAGTTCCAGTTCAACCCCTTGGACCTTTGGTTCTGCAGCAAGTACTCTTGCAAATGCTGATGAATAAAAGCTTTCAACAAACAAGTTTCACTTAGCCTTAGCCTGCATGAAATCACAGGGGGTACTTAAGGCAAATTATGCTGAAGAGGTTTAAAAAATATTAACAACCCTTGGTCTAGCCGAACAACCAGAGAGATTTCTGCAACAAAATTCGAAACCAGGATTAAAGGCCTGATTAAACATTGAAAATGTTACTGTTTCTGGTTAGAGAGACACCGTGGTAGATGGTGACCTTAGGAAACCGCCCTATCTATCTCTGGAATGGTGTGTGCGTAACGCTGAACATGTCCCCATTCTTAATCAGTCAGAGCAGATCAGTGCTAATGCTAACAGGCCTGAGAGAGTGATGAGAGGTGCAGGCTAACAGAGAGCCTATTCATCAAACACCTGCGGTGGCCCTGTTGCCAGTTCAGGCCCTCCCTCAGGGTCGCAACTGAGCATGTGATAGATGCCTTTCATATGTTCTGCTCACTCCATATCACACACGTAGCCTGTGGCCTTCAGGGGCAGGAACTCATTTAAACATCACACGGTGAAGTGTCTGCATATAAACACTTCAAGGAGTCCTTTATTAAGCAAGAAAGCATAATAGAAGCAGTGCAATTATACATTCACTGGACACTTTAATAGGCACACCTGTACCTCTGCTTATTCATGCAATGTTGAATACAGACGGGCTGTTTTTTGTTTTGTTTTTTTTTGTTTTTTCCTTCAGAAACTGCTGATGTCCAGCACTTTCATGTACAACATGCTCTAGAGTTTACACAAAATGGTGCACAGAATGTGTCACTTCGGCGTTCTGAAAAACCTTATACCCAGACTGGTTCAAGTAGACTGGAAGGCTATGCTAACTTAAATAACCATTCAAACAACCATGGTGAGCAGAAAAGCATCTCAGAATGCACAACCTTGAGGTGGATGAGTTACAACAGTAGATGACCAGATCAGGTTCCATTCCTGTCTGACTTAAACAGGAATCTAAGGGTACAGTGAGCACAGGTTCACCTAAACTGGATGATTGGAACAAGACCAGGCGAGAATGTCAATCAAATTTTTCTGACGTTTGATTTGAACATTAATTGAAGCTCTTGACCTGTATCTGCATGGTTTTATGTACTCTGCTGCCACATGATTGGCAGATTGGATAATTGCATGAATGAGCATGAAGTTCCATTAAAGCAGCTGGGGAGTGTATATCTTGTGACATACTCGATATTTGACTAACTACCTCCCATCTAATCTCTGCATCTCATACTGCAGTGCACAGAATGCTGCTCCTGCAGTGTCAGCTTTCTGTACATCTCTCATTTCCTGCCTGTGTCCTCTTTGGCTCCAGCCCGATCCCAGTTAGGGCTATTACCCTGCCTTCATCCAACACTCCATACCGAGACCTACCTTCCTCTCATACAACCCACTCAATCCAATGATCTAAGACACTTTGTTAGCCAGGGCAAGGCTGTCAAATGCAGTGAGAGTCAACACCCCATAATCATGTACTGTGTTGGCGAGGTATAAACGGATGCTCCATAGGCTACACCCTAAGGCTAGGCTCCTCAGCCCACACTAACCCACCGCCACCCTATATCAGCTCACCATCCATCTGTCAGCAGAATTAATGAGTGGGTGATGAGGGCTTGGTCCATTTGGACCCCTGCAGCCCAGAGTAAACAGTCCTGGCTGGATGCAATGGTAGCAGGCACTGTGAATCATATCACTTGGCACAAGCAAACAAACGAATTAGCTTTCCAGTGAGAGGTGGCCAGGCTCTCCACAGCCACCGTGTTTACCCGTGAAGCAAACGGAAATGAAAAGGACAGGAAAAAGTGAGCTACAGCCTCAAATGAGGTGGAGATGTCAACAGGGGTGCTGCAAAGAGGTGCAAAATGGGAACTGAGCAACTGGCCAGGTGTTTTTATAATGTGCAAAGCAGGCATGCTCTCAAAATTGTCGCAAATCTGTAGTGACGGGGAAAGATATTTTTACTTTGCAAGATAGAAGTGACATCTTTTTTCCTCACAGATTGTTAAATATAACCGCTGCATGGGCTACTTACATTATAGCTTAGTATGAATACTGTATATCACAGTGCTGCTAATGCATTCATTCTAATACTTATGGTTTCTATAGTAACAGGGACTTGCATGGTGGACACGCCACATAATTGTAAAATTTTTTGTATCTTTTTAAGAGAAAATTGATAAGGTATCAAGCAAAAAACCACTTTGTGACAAACTGGTATAGGAACCTAATCAACCTCAGGCATCACACCTCTTTGTCATTGATTAATCTCCTAAGATAGTACACCACCTACGTGTTTTATTCCTTACAAATGCATCCCCATGCCGTGATAACTAAAAAGCCACAACCTAAGATTGAGAGTATATATACTAGCTAGAAAAAAGAGTATATGACAACTGCCCTTCATAGCAGCTATCATAAGTTTACATAAACATTTACTTACTCCAAAACTCTCATACCTCAGCTGTCATAAATCTGTCATAACAATATCTATTTACAAAAAAAGGTATAATATGACACTGTCCAGGTTGACTTATATTACAGTGTAATGATAATATAGTCATATGATCATGATGACATGACATGTTAAGCATCAAAACCAAACTCACAATAATTTAGAGTCAGAGAATATATATACATAACCCTGTCATTACAGTCCCATTGCATTGCCATAGGTATTAATACAAATCTTATAATAATAACCAAATGAATCTCATGTTACTTCAGAGCCTGATTAAATTTACACAACTTTGTAATAACAACAATGAACCTTCACTCTATAACAGTGTTATACAACAGGATTTCATCTCAATGTTGCCATCAAGAGTCGAGTCCAGCAGACACCACAGAACAATTTTTGGACATTCTCACCTTTGTTCAGTCATTATTATTATTATTATTATTATTATTATTATTATTTTACAATCTAGCTCATCATTTGACAGGCTATGTCATATCATTACCATGCCACTCTGACATACCAGGAATGCACCAAGCTACAAAGTAATAACACATCCTCTGTGACTATGTCAGGTGTCAACATGGTGTTAAAATTGCCAACAGCAGTTATGATGTCAGCTGACACATATTAGAATAAGCATTTGTAAAGTAGGTTTATGTCAGTTGTCCTGATGGGTGTATGCAGGTTTCACATAACCATTAACATTAACATTACCCTTCTGAAAAAGTCTTACCTAACATTCTTACCGCCTCATCTGATGTCTGTAGTGCAGCAGTGGGAAAAAATAGTCAGCTATACTTACATCATCAAGCTGTGCCATGAAGCCCTGAGAGAATGCTATGACTTCTGTGGATGAGGAAATTATTGTATATTTAATAATGTACAACTGTTTAATTACTTCCATTGTGGTTGTGTGGTGGTTGGGGGATATGGGTGGCAGAATTAGAGCCGGAGCACTAAGGAAGCTCAACAAACTGATAAAGAAGGCTGGCTCTTCTTTTTGAGGTGGTTGTGGAAAGGAGGACACTAAGGAAACTATTAACTATCCTGGACAATCTATCACATCCCTTCCACTCCCTGCTGGTCAAAGTGCACCTTCAGTAGAAGACTCATTCAGCTCTGGAAAAGTACAGGAGATGTTTTTTTTTATTAACAAGTGATCACCCTGTACAACAATTCATCACTGTGCTGGACATTATAGTGCATTAAAGCCTATTCCAAGAATAAGCTCATTGGACATATATAAAATTTTTGCACTGGGTTGCATTCTGCTTACTGCACTGATGCTACTCATCATATCACTCATCATGCACTGTGGTCACTGTGTTGATCACAATTACTCTCATACACATCCATGGTTTAGTAATTGCTGTTTTGCACCATTCATTACACTAATCATTCATCTTCCCTGGGGTTAATACCAGGGGTGTTAGCTGGACTGTTAATCATCCGGGACTGAGCCCAGATACTTCTCCATCAACAAACTTTTTAAAACATTCTTCTAAATAGACTGCTTCCATGCATTTTTTTCTTGCATGTAAGAGCTAATTGCTTGAAAAATGTGAAAATTGGACAAAAAGTTGCAAGACATATAACTTGCCTCGGGTGTTCTCACTGTTTGTAGGACTAGCAGACCGATAAAATATAAAACATTTTGGCTATCTGACATGAGACTAGGATAGTTTGGTGTCAAGGGGAGGCACATCTATCAGTGTATCGGTTTCATGCAAAGTACGTTATCTGTCCTTAGGCACTGCTCATATCATGTTCACATAACTTGGAACTCATATAGACATAAATTTTTTTTTAATGGACATATATATCCCCCCCCCCAGTGAGCTAGTGTTTGGCGGAATTGAGACCAGTCAGCCAATAAGACACAAGTATTTCCACGTATTTTCCTGTAAATGCTGTTTGATTGGTTTCATCTCCATTCACTGAACATATAAAATTACAACACTGCCATCTTCTTTTAGTGATGTTCAATTATGTAGTGATAAACCACTCCAAGTGGAGAATTATTTGGGGCTAAAAAAATGCCCAGGCCAGGTTAAGCCCCTGGTTAATACTCCAGTATTGCACTGACACTTTCACATCACTCAGAGGACTTGTGTATATAAGGCTATATCCACTTTATATCCTATACTATATTTTATAATTTTTTACTGAACATGTTTGTTTATTATTCTGAACACTTGCTTGCACACTCTACTTTGTGGATTGCTGTATCTATCTATCTATCTATGTATCTATCTATCTATCTATCTGTCTGCCTAAAGTACCGCTGATGTTTTTTTAATTGATTTATTTATTTATGTATTTTATATATATATATATATATATATATATATATATATATATATATATATATATATATATATATATACAAATGTTTGTTATTGTGAGAACAAAAACAAGGAAAATAGTGTCACCTCACCAAGAAAAAAAAAAGTGATATATTTTAAAATAAATCTCAAATAAAAATCTTTGTAATTGGTAGCTGTTTAATCCCTAGTTAATTGTGAAAAAACTGGCAAGCACCATTTTGGCAGTGGTGTCCACTGGGCGATGATGAAAAAACGAAAAATTGACCGGACGTACAATCTATTTGTCCATACTGATTTGTCAATATTACCAATGTCCCTGACCAAGACAGTACTTATTCAATAAATATTACTGCCAGTATTAATTCATACCATTGAGATGAAACCCCCAATTATGACAATTATATTAATCAGCTTGATGTTAACATTAAAAAACTTTTCATAAAGAATAAACCTCAGGTTTGAGGGTCTTAGATAAAATATAACTGCACAGTGTGCTAATTTGACTGTTTAAACCATTCAAGGATGTTTCCTACTGAAGAATCCATATGTGGCTGATGATA